>NC_090339.1:4506958-4728926 GCF_035084215.1 Heptranchias perlo
AAGGGAGGATGTCACTTAGAAATCTCTTAAAGTTAGCTGGTACCTGTTATTTGCTAAAAATAACAGTCTACTGTCTTCATGGAGTCAGAACAGAGATCAGACATTGCACACATAAAACACAGATGCAGGTCCCATCCCTATGTTTACACACTGATGAATTATGTTAAAACATTGAATAAAGGTTGTGCACCACTAAATCCCACATGCTCCAATCTGCACGCCAGACTTCACCAATCTGCCGATCTAAGTTGGTACCAGGCCTGCGAGAGTGCATGCACCAAAGTTCTCTGCTGATGCACTAGAGACCTTGGTGCAAGAGGTGGACTGAAGGAGGGACATCCTATATCCGTGGGGTGGGGGGGGAGAAGAGCCCCTCCAGACATATACTCAAAAGGCAGTGGGGGACGAAGTCAATACCAGACGCACAGCATCATGAACATGGATGCAGTGCAGGAAGAAGTTCAATGCTTTGACACGAGTGGTCAAGGTGAGTGAGGTCAACTGTCAAGTGGCCTCTCCTACCAACTGCACCACACACTACACCCCCGTCACCCACATACCAATAAACTCTTTCCATCAGTACTAAACTCTTCCAATCAGATGCTTCCTCTCACCCTTACACATTACCACTGTTTCAAGCCGCCCACCCACAACTCACAGGCCACACACACTGGCAGCTATTCAACCATGACAGGCACATCACCCAGACACATGTCCCACGTTCTTGCAGGAGAAGGTAGTGCATATCAGGAGGTAGCATGTGGCAGTGGCATTTAGCCCCTCGAGCCTGTTCCACCATGCAATGAGATCATGGTGGACCTGTGACCTAACTCCATATACCCGCCTTAACCCCAAATCCCTTAATCCCCTTGGTTCACAGAAATCTATCAATCTCAGATTTAACATTCACAAGTGAGCTAGCATCAACTGCCATCTGCAGAAGAGCGTTCCAAACGTCTCCCACCCTTTGCATGCAGAAGCATTTCCTAACTTCACTCCTGCACGTCCTGGCTCTAAATGTTATGCTATGCCCCCGCGTCCTAGTATTCAAGTCTAGGAGACCTCCAAAAACAGTTACAAATGTCTTGGCAATAATCCAGCACTAACCTGTAAATCATGCATGGTCCCTTTAAATAGTGCTGGTGGGGGGTCCTGCAGGCACTCTAAGACATGTTCAGATGGTCGGGGTTAAGACTGTGCATTGAGTTAAGTGTTAAGACCCAAAATGGTGTGTATCACTTTAAATCAGCATTGCACACTGATTGAAGCCATTTTCTTCCTACTTTACATGATTCCAGCGTTTGTTATCTGCGCCTGCGCTAACTCCTATACCAAGATGGCGTCCAGTGCATGTCATGCTGGAAACGTGCATGCACATCCAAGACACCATCTTGGATGTCGGAGAGACCATGTAGTGCAGAAACAATGGGCGTTACACGGCCCAATTTAGCGCCCATTCTGTTTTTCTATTCTTCTTACCAAATTGAATAACCTCACATTTCCCCACATTATACTTCATCTGCCCACTCACTTAAACTGTCTATATCCCTTTGCAGACTCTTTGTGTCCTCCTCACAGCTTACTTTCCCACCTAGCTTTGTATCATCAGCAAACTTGGATACGTTACACTCGGTCCCTTCATCTAAGTCATTAATATATATTGTAAATAGCAGAGGTCCAAGCACTGATCCTTGCAGCACCCCACTAGTTACAGCCTGCCAACCTCAAAATGACCCGTTTATTCCTACTCTCTGTTTTCTGTCCGTTAACCAATCCTCTATCCATGCTAATATATTACCCCCAATCCCATGAGCCCTTATCTTGTGTAACAACCTTTTATGTGGCACCTTATCGAATGCCTTTTGAAAATCCAAATATACGACATTCACTGGTTCCCCTTTATCTACCCTCTAGTTACATCCTCAAAAAACCCTAATAGGTTTGTCAAACATGATTTCCCTTTCATAAAACCATGTTGATTCTGCCTAATCATATTTTGATTTTCTAAGTGCCCTGTTACTACTTCCTTAATAATGGATTCCAGCATTTTCCCGACGACTGATGTCAGGCTAACTGGCCTATAGTTCCCTGTTTTATCTCTCCCTCCTTTCTTGAATAGTGGTGTTACATTTGCTACCTTCCAATCTGCTGGAATCTTTTTAATATTTTCGGTTTCTAGATGTTCTTCTATTACATCTTTGAGTAAAGATTCCATTACCTTTCTTACCACTGACGTTAAGCTAACTGGTCTATAGTTCCCTGGACTTGTTCTATCTCCCTTTTCAAAAATAGGAATAACATTATCTGTTCACCAGTCCTCTGGCACTATTCCCATTTCTAATGAATTTTTATATATTTGTAATAGTGCCTCTGCTATCTCTTCCCCAACTTCTTTTAATGTGCGTGGATGCAATCCATCTGGACCAGGGCTCTTAACTTTAAATTTGATTAGTTTTCAATTATCTCCCACCTTTCTATCTTAAATGTCTTTATAGCTTTTTTGATCTCCTCTTCGAATGTTGTATCCACCATGTTAGTCTCCCTGATAAATACTGAGGCAAAGTAATTGTTCGATATTTTTGCCATTTCGTTGTCATTACCTGTGAGTTTATCTTGTGCATCCCCTAATGGCCCTATCCCTCGCCTGATTTTTCTTTTGTGATTTATGTTTCTGTAGAATACTTAACTATTTCTTTTTATATTCTTTGATATTTTAATTTTGTGGTTCCTCTTTGCTTTCCTAATTGTATTTTTGACTTCTTTCCTAACATTATCGTATTCTTCATGTAATTATTTTTAAATGGCGGTTGTGACCATTTTGGAGGCTGTGTCAAGCTGTTTTAGTTGAAGTTGGTGGCTGTTTTTTGCTGGTTGCCTACCTTGGCTCGCTGTACCAATGCCAAGTTGGGGTTGAAGGACCTAGGAATCTCCACTGAAGAATCAGACACTCCACTCTCTATGTACTTCATCAGCCAGTTGAAGTATATATAGAGAGTGTTATATGGGGGTGGAGAGAAGGGGACGGTTGTGTGGCAGTTAAATTGCTGGACATGAGTTCAAATTCCACTACAGCAGTTTGAGAATTTGAAATCAGTTTCAAAAATCTGAAAATAAAAATCCAATGTCAGTGATCATGAAGCGGTCAGAATGGAAATTCTAGGAGTCGGGGGCACGGTCTAAAAAATTAGAGCCAGACCTTTCAGGAGCGAGATTAGAAAACACTTCTACACACAAAGGGTTGTAGAAGTTTGGAACTCTCTTCCGCAAACGGCAATTGATGCTAGCTCACTTGCTAAATTTAAATCTGAGATAGGCAACCAAAGGTATTAAGGGATATGGGCCAAAGGCAGTTAGATCACAGATCAGCCATGATCTTATCAAATGGCGGAGCAGGCACGAGGGGCTGAATGGCCTACTCCTGTTCCTATGTTCCTAGAATGTCATATAATGTTCACTAGTGTTCTTTCGGGAATGATATTTGCTGTTCTTACCCAGCCTACCCATACACCATGACTCCTGTTTGATTCTGAACAGCCCTCAGCTGAGAGGCTCCTCACTTGTATCAAAGTAATTGAAGGCGGCGGCCGACGCCCCACCTGCACCTCCTCAGGGCGGGTGGAGATGGGCAGGAAGGGCCGGCCTGGGGAGCCATGCCCACAGTCAGAGAATGGGTTTTTAAAAAATAGACACGGAGCAGGTTTGGCAGCTTCTGGAGGGAGAAAATGGAGGTTAACATGTTCGATCATATCAGGCACCATCTGATGGTCAGTGGCTGATTGCAGCGTGCGGACAATCTGTGAGCCGGGGCGGGGGGGGATGTGTTCGGGGGGGGGGGGGATGTGTTCGGGGGGATGTGTTCGGGGGGGGGATGTTCGGGGGGATGTGTTCGGGGGGGGATGTTCGGGGGGATGTGTTCAGGGGGGGGGATGTTCGGGGGGATGTGTTCAGGGGGGGGGATGTTCGGGGGGATGTGTTCAGGGGGGGGATGTTCGGGGGGATGTGTTCGGGGGGGGATGTTCGGGGGGATGTGTTCGGGGGGGGATGTTCGGGGGGATGTGTTCAGGGGGGGGGATGTTCGGGGGGATGTGTTCGGGGGGGGATGTTCGGGGGGATGTGTTCGGGGGGGGGGGATGTTCGGGGGGATGTGTTCGGGGGGGGGGATGTTCGGGGGGATGTGTTCGGGGGGGGGGATGTTCGGAGGGATGTGTTCAGGGGGGGGGATGTTTGGGGGGATGTGTTCGGGGGGGGATGTTCGGGGGGATGTGTTCGGGGGGGGATGTTCGGGGGGATGTGTTCGGGGGGGATGTTCGGGGGGATGTGTTCAGGGGGGGGGATGTTTGGGGGGATGTGTTCGGGGGGGGATGTTCGGGGGGATGTGTTCGGGGGGGGGGATGTTCGGGGGGATGTGTTCGGGGGGGGATGTTCGGGGGGATGTGTTCAGGGGGGGGGATGTTTGGGGGGATGTGTCCGGGGGGGGGGATGTTCGGGGGGATGTGTTCAGGGGGGGGGATGTTTGGGGGGATGTGTCCGGGGGGGGGGATGTTCGGGGGGATGTGTTCGGGGGGGGATGTTCGGGGGGATGTGTTCAGGGGGGGGGATGTTTGGGGGGATGTGTCCGGGGGGGGGGGATGTTCGGGGGGATGTGTTCAGGGGGGGGGATGTTCGGGGGGATGTGTTCAGGGGGGGGGATGTTCGGGGGGATGTGTTCGGGGGGGGGATGTTCGGGGGGATGTGTTCGGGGGGGGATGTTCGGGGGGATGTGTTCAGGGGGGGGGATGTGTTCAGGGGGGGGGATGTTCGGGGGGATGTGTTCAGGGGGGGGGATGTGTTCAGGGGGGGGGATGTTCGGGGGGATGTGTTCGGGGGGGGGGATGTTCGGGGGGATGTGTTCGGGGGGGGGATGTGTTCGGGGGGATGTGTTCGGGGGGGGGATGTGTTCGGGGGGGGGATGTGTTCGGGGGGGGGATGTGTTCGGGGGGGGGATGTGTTCCGGGGGGGGATGTGTTCAGGGGGGGGATGTGTTCAGGGGGGGGATGTGTTGTTGGGGGGGGATGTTCAGGGGGGGATGTGTTCGGGGGGGGGATGGGATGTGTTGTTGGGGGGGGATGTTCAGGGGGGGATGTGTTCGGGGGGGGGATGGGATGTGTTGTTGGGGGGGGATGTTCAGGGGGGGATGTGTTCGGGGGGGGGATGGGATGTGTTGTTGGGGGGGGATGTTCAGGGGGGGATGTGTTCGGGGGGGGGATGGGATGTGTTGTTGGGGGGGGGATGTGTTCAGGGGGGGATGTGTTCGGGGGGGGGATGTGTTGGGGGGGGGATGTGTTCGGGGGGGGGATGTGTTCGGGGGGGGGATGTGTTCGGGGGGGTGGGGGTGGGGGATGTGTTCGGGGGGGGATGTGTTCGGGGGGGGGGATGTGTTCGGGGGGGGGATGTGTTGGGGGGGGGGATGTGTTCGGGGGGGGGGGGGATGTGTTCGGGGGGGTGGGGGTGGGGGATGTGTTCGGGGGGGGATGTGTTCGGGGGGGGGGGATGTGTTCGGGGGGGGGGATGTGTTGGGGGGGGGATGTGTTCGGGGGGGGGGGGATGTGTTCGGGGGGGGGATGTGTTCGGGGGGGGGGGGGATGTGTTCGGGGGGGGGATGTGTTCGGGGGGGGGGGGGATGTGTTCGGGGGGGGGGGGGATGTGTTCGGGGGGGGGATGTGTTCGGGGGGGGGGGGATGTGTTGGGGGGGGGGATGTGTTGGGGGTGGGGGATGTGTTCGGGGGGGGGGGGATGTGTTCGGGGGGGGGGGGATGTGTTCGGGGGGGGGATGTGTTCGGGGGGGTGGGGGATGTGTTCGGGGGGGGGGGGGGATGTGTTCGGGGGGGGGGGGGGATGTGTTGGGGGGGGGATGTGTTGGGGGGGGGGAGCTGGGTTTGGTTTGCTGACATTAGGCAGAGTTCAGCTCTCTTGTTTTGTAAACAATCGGGGAGTTTTAAACAAGCCGAAAGTAAAACTATGAACTCGGAATATATGAGGGTGATGGTTGGAGATAAAAGGCCGAGACTCCCACGCCCCTCTGACGTTGTTGGGTGATTAATGAGCCAAAATATTCTTCCGCTTCTTGAGCAGCGGAGAGAGGAGAGAGCGGGACCGAGAGAGAGACCCCGGGCACGGCACCCCGTCCGACCCCCACCCCACCGCCCCGGGCACGGCACCCCGTCCGACCCCCACCCCACCGCCCCGGGCAGGGAGCCGGGCCGAGCCGGGCCGAGCCGGGCCGGTCGATGGAAGCGGCTGTGAGCGGAGCCTGAGCCGGAGCCTGAGCCTGAGTGCGAGATGCGGGGCTCGGTGTGGCGGCTGATCGTGCTCTCCGTGCCCTGTCTGCTCGCTGTGCCCCTGGGCGCGGTCAAGGACCGATGTACCTGGTCAGGTGAGTGCGCCCTCAGCCTCAGCCCGCGACTGTTCTTTAATCAAACGCTTTTTTTTCTTCTTCAAATCGTTTTTATTCTTCTTGAGTTTCTGTGTGTTTTTTTGTTGGAGTTTCCCCTCTCTCCTCCTTCCCACCCCCGCCCCCCGGATTTTACGCTGTTGCGCCAGAGTTTGGAGCGAGTCCCAGACTCCACGCAGTGTGTTTGCTGGTGACTGAAGACATGATTCCCGTGGGTGAGCAGACTTACAGTAAAACTGCAAGAAGGTTCCTCGCCTACATGTGTCAGGCGAGGACCCTCGGTCAGCCCCACATGTGTCAGGCGGGGACCCTCGGTCAGCCCCACATGTGTCAGGCGAGGACCCTCGGTCAGCCCCACATGTGTCAGGCGAGGACCCTCGGTCAGCCCCACATGTGTCAGGCGAGGACCCTCGGTCAGCCCCACATGTGTCAGGCGAGGACCCTCAGTCAGCCCCACATGTGTCAGGCGAGGACCCATGTGTCAGGCGAGGACCCTCGGTCAGCCCCACATGTGTCAGGCGAGGACCCTCGGTCAGCCCCACATGTGTCAGGCGAGGACCCTCGGTCAGCCCCACATGTGTCAGGCGAGGACCCTCAGTCAGCCCCACATGTGTCAGGCGAGGACCCTCGGTCAGCCCCACATGTGTCAGGCGGGGACCCTCGACCGGCCCCAGGCGGGGACCCTCGACCGGCCCCACGCGTGTCAGGCGAGGACCCTTCAGTTCTTGACAAAGTACACACAAAACATGAACCCATCTTTGCTCTTTACAGATTTTTGATGTGCACTCCTATGAATCTGCTATTTGTGGGGTCTATATGTCAAAAGCAAAGCTCATTGTCATTGTGTCCACAGAGTCCAGCTCCCCAGTTCAAGTGTAAGAGTAGGAGAGGGGTACACAGATATTTCTCTCTTCTGTGCCGTATGGCACATGAGACAACCCATCTCTTCTACTGACTTTAGATCCTGGATTTTTCCTGTAACAATGCCCTCTCGATGTGGGCAGATAGTTAGCCTGACTTACAACTCCCTCCCAGGGGCTGGATCCAATTTGGGGGGGGTGGGTGGGGGGTTTTGTGGCGGTGGAGAGAGGGATTACCATTCCACTCCCATGAGACACAAGTACCCCACCAGATCTCACCCTAGTATTCAGAGACCAGCTTGCCAGGGCTGTCTGGAGTGAGGTTCAGACCTGTAACCTTCAGACTCCGAGACAGGAATGCTCCCACTGAGCCCATTCACTCCATGCAGACACTGCTCTCCCAAAACTGAATGCAGCTTTCAGTAATCTGCACGCTCATTAGCAAATGAATGAGCACTTTCACTCCATTTTAAAATTCTCATCCCTGTGTTCAAATCTTTCCATGGCTTCGCCCCTCCATGCCTCTGTAACCTGTGTTCCTCCAACTCTGGTCTCTTATGCATCCAACACTTCCTTTGCCCCACCATTGGCGGCCATGTCTTCAGCTGTCTAGGCCCTAAGCTCTGGAATTCCCTCCCTGAATCTCTTCGCCTCTCCCTCCTTTTTAAGATGCTCCTTAATGCCTACCTCTTTGACCAAGCTTTTGGTCACCTGTTCTAATATCTCTTTATGTGGCTCGGTGTCAAATTTTGTTTGATAATCACCCCTGTGAAGCACCTTTTGGATGTTTTACTCTGTTAAAGGCGCTATATAAATGCAAGTTGGTGGTGGTGTTTTTATTAGTGTGGGCAAAATTCGAACTCAGGTCCTGGAGATGAAGGGGATGTGTGCAGACTCACTGTGCCTTCCAGTCCCTCGCTGAACGAAATATAGAGAACTTTCCTCTTTAATGCTGTGTACCATACACACTCATTCAAAGCAACCCATTTAAAGATCCTACACTTACTGCTATTAGTTTCACCAAGCTTTTGGTCACCTTCTAACTCCTGGAGGAAGTATTCAAGCTGCAGTCTGACAGACCAGAGTGTCCTTTACTCTTGCACTGTTTTTGAAATGTACATAGTCTGGATGAGAAAAGGCAACCAGGTCCATGTATGCTTGCCCCCACATCACCGGATCCCCTGCCCTTTAGCATTGCCAACCCTGCCGGAATTTCCTGGACCCTCCATGGATTAAAGCTGCCTGGAGAACAATCACGGGACATTAAAAAATATCGGAGTTGGGAATAAAAGGCTGTTTGACTGACAGTCGAGTATCATCCAATTGGCTAACGAAGAATCTGTTCCCTTTCCAATTGGAGTGGGAAAGAGGTGCTTCACGAGGATGGACGTGTCAGGTGGCCAATGGGGGGAACGTGGGGGTGGGGAGGTTGGAGGTGGGAGGTCATGTGATGAAATATATCCACCCAGACTTGGCAACCCTACTACCCTTCTCCTCCCACCTCCCACCTCCAGAGACCTGCAGCCAATTCTGGAAACCTCCTTAAAAGTAATCAGGCCTCACAAGAGGCTCCAACTCACTGGTTGTTACTCAAAGCCTTACCTTCCTCTGTCATAGCCTCATTTATTTTTGCTGCTCACTTTATTGCATATGTCTCTTCACACCAAGGTCCTTCTCTATTTCTTTGAAAATCTTTCATCATTCCATTTTCCAAAATGTGTTATCTCACAGTTATTTGCATTGAGCTATACAGATCTCCTACCTGCCCATCTTGCTAGTCTGTCTATGTCTTCCAGTAGTCTTTCACAGTGCTTGCTATAGTATGCCATGTTCCCCAATTTGGAGTCAACAGCAAATTTTGATTTTGTTCCCTGAACATAGTAAATAACAGCGACCCCAACACAAACCCCTGTGGTACACCAGTCACCACCTTTCCAGTCTGACAAACTTTCTAGAACTGCTATTCTTTGCTTCCTGCCCTCTATCCATGTGGCCACATTCCCTTTAATTCCATGTGCCATTATCTCTGCCATACAGTGACTACACTGTGAAATGCTTTGGGATCGTTCTGAGGTCATGAAAGGCGCTATACAAATGCAAGTTCTTTGTTTTACAAACACTTACCTTATTCCAATCTGTTTTGAATAAACAAAATCTCCGACAATTATAAACCTCCTGCTAATATAAAACCTAACCGCACGAGCTTGGTGAGAATGAATCTAATAATGAACTTGGTCTCTAATTTTTCTATAAACTCCATCCTCTGTTTCAGCAATTTATAATATACTTCCAAGGATTGACTAATCCCTTGCTTAAACCACAAGGATTGGCCCACTCCTCTGTTTAAATCTTCGTGCACGAGTGCTATGATATTGTCTTGAATTAATGCTGCTACCCCTCCTGCCTTGCTTCCCTATCGCTCCTGAAAGTTTGGTATTCAATTCCTCATGGAAGTTCATGAATAAATTTGCTTCCCCTGAGCTTGTCATAGAATTGTACAGCACAGAAGATGGCCATTCGGCCCATTGTTCCTGTGCCAGCTCTTTGAAAGATGCTATCCAATTAGTCCCACTCTCCTGCTCTTTCCCCGTAGCCCTGCCAATTTTTCCTTTTCAAGTATTTATCCAATTCCCTTTTGAAAGTTACCATTGAATCTGTTTCCACCGCCCTTTCTGGCAGTGCATTCCAGATCCTAACAACTCACTGCGTTAAAAAAAAATGTCCTCATCTCCCCTCAGGTTCTTTTGCCAATTATCTTCAATCTGTGTCCTCTGGCTACTGACCCTCCTGTCAGAGGATAGGGAGAAACTGTTTCCAATCAAAACCCCTCATGATTTTGAACACCTCTATTAAATCTCCCCTTAACCTTCTCTGCTCTAAGGAGAACCACCCCAGCTTCTCCAGTCTCTCCAGATAACTGAAGTCCCTCATCCCTGGCACCATTCTGGTAAATCTCTTCTGCACCCTCTCTAAGGCCTTGACATCCTTCCTAAAGTGTGGTGCCCAGAATTGAACACACTACTCCAGCTGAGGCCTAACCAGTGTTTTATAAAGATTTAGCATAATTTCCTTGCTTTTGTACTCTATGCCTCTATTAATAAGAACATAAGAAATAGGAGCAGGAGTAGGCCAATCGGCCCCTCGAGCCTGCTCCGCCATTCAATAAGATCATGGCTGATCTGATCCCAACCACAAATCTAAAGAACACAAGAAGTAGGAGCAGGACCCGGCCACTCAGCCCCTGAGCCCTCTCCGCCACCCACAGGGCCTTGACCGATCCAAACTCAGCTTCATGTCCAATTTCCTGCCCGCTCCCTGTAACCCCTAATTCCCTTTACTTCTAGAAAACTGTCTATTTCTGTTTTAAATTTATCTAATGATGTAGCTTCCACAGCTTCCTGGGGCAGCAAATTCCACAGACCCACCACCCTCTGAGTGAAGAAGTTTCTCCTCATCTCAGTTTTGAAAGAGCAGCCCCTTATTCTAAGATTATGCCCCCTAGTTCTAGTTTCACCCATCCTTGGGAACATCCTTACTGCATCCACCCGATCAAGCCCCTTCACAATCTTATATGTTTCAATAAGATCGCCTCTCATTCTTCTGAACTCCAATGAGTAGAGTCCCAATCTACTCAACCTCTCCTCATATGTCCACCCCCTCATCCCCGGGATTAACCGAGTGAACCTTCTTTGTACTGCCTCGAGAGCAAGTATGTCTTTTCTTAAGTGTGGACACCAAAACTGTATGCAGTATTCCAGGTGCGGTCTCACCAATACCTTATATAACTGCAGCAATACCTCCCTGTTTTTATATTCCATCCCCCTAGCAATAAAAGCCAACATTCCGTTGGCTTTCTTGATCACCTGCATACCAACTTTTTGATTTTCTTGCACTAGGACCCCCAGATCCCTTTGTACTGCAGTACTTTCCAGTCTCTCGCCATTAAGAAAATAACTTGCTCTCTGATTTTTCCTGCCAAAGTGCATAACCTTACATTTTCCAATATTGCATCTGCCAAATCTCCGCCCACTCACCCAGCCTGTCTATATCCCCTTGTAGGTTTTTTATGTCCTCCTCACTCTCTACTTTCCCTCCCATCTTTGTATCATCTGCAAATTTTGATATGTTGCACTTGGTCCCCTCCTCCAAATCGTTAATATAGATTGTAAAGAGTTGGGGACCCAGCACCGATCCCTGTGGAACACCACTGGTTACTGGTTGCCAGTCCGAGAATGAACCATTTATCCCAACTCTCTGCTTCCTGTTCGATAACCAATCCTCCACCCATGCCAGAATATTACCCCCAATCCCGTGATTTTTTTAATCTTAAGTATTAATCTTTTATGTGGCACCTTGTCGAATGCCTTCTGGAAGTCTAAATACACTATGTCCACTGGTTCCCCTTTATCCACCCTGTACGTTATATCCTCAAAGAACTCAAGCAAATTTGTCAGACATGACTTCCCCTTCATAAAGCCATGCTGACTTTGTCCTATTAAATTATGCTTATCTAAATGTTCCGTTACTGTCTCCTTAATAATAGACTCCAAAATTTTACCCACCACAGATGTTAGGCTAACTGGCCTATAATTTCCAGCCTTCTGCCTACTACCCTTTTTAAATAACGGTGTTACATTAGCAGTTTTCCAATCTGCTGGGACCTCTCCTGAGTCCAGAGAATTTTGGAAAACTATCACCAAAGCATCCACAATCCCTACTGCCACTTCCCTCAATACCCGAGGATGTAAGCCATCAGGTCCAGGGGATTTATCCGCTTTGAGTCCCATTATTTTACTGAGTACCATCTCCTGAGTGATTTTAATCGTATTAAGCTCCTCCCCCCCTAGAGCCCCCTGTTTGTCCAGTGTTGGGATATTCTTAGTGTCCTCTACCGTAAAGACTGAAACAAAATATTTGTTCAGCATTTTTGCCATCTCCATGTTTCCCACCATTAATTTCCCGGTCTCATCCTCTAAGGGACCTATGTTTGCCTGAGCCACCCTTTTTCTTTTTGTATAACTATAGAAACTCTTGCTATCTGTTTTTATATTTTTTGCTAATTTCTTTTCATAATCTAACTTCCCTTTCTTAATCAATCCTTTAGTTACTTTTTGCTGTCTTTTGAAGACTTCCCAATCTTCTATCCTCCCACTAAGTTTGGCTACCTTATATGTCCTTGTTAAATAATAAAGCCCAGGATCCCATATGCTTTTTTAACAGCCTTCTCAATTTGCCCTGCCGCCTTCAAAGATTTGTGTACATATACCCCCAGGTTTCTCTGTTGCTGCACCCCCTTTAAAATTGTACCATTTAGTTTATATTGCGGTTAGGTTATGTTTTCTTTGAATTGCAAGTGGTTGAAATGATGTATTTGGTGTAGTGCCCCACAAACTGCACTGAATTCAAATGTTGGCTCTGTAGATTGTGTGTTCAAAGACAGTCGCCTGGACTTTCTGCGATTTCCCCCACTGTAACTTGGGTGGAAGGTCTGTGGAAACCCTGGAAAAACAGCAGGGAGATCGGAAAAAACTCTGCGGGAATTTTATCCCAGTGTGTGCAGCATCCTTCACTGCTTTCATTGGAGGGCTCTTGGTTGCAGGGACCTGACACAAGTGTTAGCTGTGGCTCAGTAGTAGTGCTTCTCTCTCTGAGACAGAAGGTTGTGGGTTCAAGTCCCACTTCAGAGATTTGAGCACATGAGCTAGGCTAACATTGAGGTACATTACTTAGGGGGAGCTGCACTGTCTTTTGGATGAGACGTTAAACTGAGTCCCCATCTGCCCTCCCCAGTGGATGTAAAAGATCCCATGGCACTATTTCAAAAAAGACCAGTGGAGTTCTTTACTAGCCAATATTTATCCGTCAACCAACACTTAAAACAGATTATCTGGTCATTATTACATTGCAGTTTGTGGGACCTTGCTGTGCGTAAATTGGCTGCCACGTTTCCTACATTGCAACAGTGACTACACTTCAAAAGTACTTTGTGGCTTGTAAAGCACTTTGGGACATCCTGAGGTGATGAAAGGTGCTAATGTAAATGCAAGTCTTTCTTTCGCTCGACACAGATGGGAGCTGTGTTCTGAAATGATTCCTTGTTGGCAGCAGGTGCAGAGAGCGAGAGCAGTGGCATTTAAACCTGTTGGGCAGCTGGATTCACTTAGTCTAAGTCGTGCAAATGGAATGCCTCATCTGGGGGAGAAAGGACTGGGGGAGGGTAAATCTACCAACTACCATATTTTATTTCATCTAAGCATTTTGTGTGCTTGTGACTCAGAGCGGATATTGTTCAGGAATGAAGATCTAGATGGGGCAAATAGTCACTGTTTATCTGTGTTCTCGTGAACAATAAAGAAGAAATTGCATTTATATGGTGCTTTTCACAACCTCAGGATGTCCCAAAGCACTTTACAGCCAATCAACTATTTTTGGAGTCTACTCCCCATTAGGAAATGTGGCAGCCAATTTGCACACAGCAAGGTCCCACAAACAGCAATGAGATGAATGACCAGATAATCGGTTTTATTTTAGTGATGTTGGTTGGGGGATAAATTTAGGACACCAGGGCAAACTCCCTTGCTCTTTGAAATAATGCAATGTGATCTTTTATGTCCACCTGAGAGGGCAGACGGGACCTTGATTTAACATCTCATCTGAAAAGCAGCACTATCCAACAGTGCAACACCTCCCTAGTACTGCACAGAAGTGTCAGTCTAGATGATGTGCTCAAATCTCTGGAGTGGGACTTGAACCTGTGACCTGACTCAGAGGCGAGAGCTAAGGTTGATACCTTCAAATCTGCTGATACTGCTGTCTCACCAGCCCAGAGCTGAGACATCATGGATGCCATTCCCCAAATCATTCAAAGACCTTTTGCTGCTAAGTGCCTTCCTGCGACTGCTCCTTCTGTGTCTAATGTTTGGGTGGCAGGCTGAAATGCTCAGTGATTGTTGTGATTGTATTGCAGCGATCCTCCCATCTCCAACTCATTTAAATGTTACGTTGAAGGGGATCGGTTTCATTAATTACACCTGGGCCTGGAAACCACCAAGTGATCTCGAAAATTCCACCAGCTTTCCCGTCAGATATAAAAGTTCGCTTAAATACGAAGGAGATGAGTGGGAGGTAAGTTGAATTGTCCATTGTCTGCCTTTTCCATTGTGTGGTGTGTATTGAATGTTGTTTTATTTCTGTATCCTTCACCAGATCACATGGTAGGTTGGGATGAAAAAGCCCCTCTACCCCATTTGATCTCATCACACCAGAATGCCAACCCTACCATCTTCCTCTGGCAGCACCCAGCTGTTTCCTAAATGAATCCAATGTCCTGGTTCTCAACCACCCTTCCTGGCACTCCATTCCAACTGCTGATCAAGCTCCATGTAAAGAAATACTCTTGGCATCTGTCCTAACCATGCCCTTTGTCGTCCTGAACCTGTGCCCTCTAGCTCTGCCGCACAGCCATACCTGTATGTGTAGACCCAGGTTTTACTCTCTCTGTCTCATCTAGTATTTCATACACCTTGACTCCCTCGACCTGGCTGATTAGTTTGGTTCCTTGTAGCTCTCACTTGGTGCATTATGCTCATTGCTCTCCTCTCACTGCCTATATGGTCTGTGTTGGAGGAGGGGTAAAGGTGGGTGTTCTTGCTTATAATTTACTTGTCAAGTCAGTAGGGTCCGCATCATTGAGTTTAGTCGGAGGACTCAAACATGTTCCAGTTCCGAGCTCGGTATACAGGTTGATCAGACTGTAATCGAATCCTAAGTCTCAGTTCCAACACCTACTTTTTATATCTTTTTCTTACTCCTTCTACGTGATAGTCCACACGTTTCTGCATTTCCTCATACAACTATATATATGATGAATTTTAATGAGCTACTTCCCTTATCAGTAACTTCAGTTTTTTTTCCATAGACCATTACAACTCCCCCACTTTGTTACCTTATCCATAGTATCACTTTTGTTCTACCAAGTGAAACTTCTAATTATAAATCTGCGTCATTCCATACCAATCTTCTGCTTCTAAAAAGGATGATGTCGAACTAATTTGTTGTCAACTGATTAATTAGTTGTATTATCTAAACTAACTATTGCTTTAAAGTCAGTCTTAATTCAAAAGTTCAGTGATCGTTGCATCTAGAACATGACTTGTACTTCCTCACTGAACAGGCACAAGCTGAAGGTTACTATTACTTCAATATAAAGAGATTATCAATAGCAGTGTAACATTAGCAAACTTCAAGACAGTCTGATTAACCCTTTCCTTAAAGTCTGGGTGGCTTCTATTACATCATGACGACCAGAACTGGACCCAGTACTCCAGGTGCAGTCTGACCAGAACTGGACCCAGTACTCCAGGTGCAGTCTGACCAGAACTGGACCCAGTACTCCAGGTGCAGTCTGACCAGAACTGGACCCAGTACTCCAGGTGCAGTCTGACCAGAACTGGACCCAGTACTCCAGGTGCAGTCTGACCAGGTCTTTGTATAGCTGCTGCTTGACATTTGGAGACTTGAACTGGATTGGTTTGGTGAGGTATCCCAGCATCCTATTTATGCATTGTTTATTACTTTTATTCAGGGAACAAAAATAAATCCGTTTTTGACCCGTACAGAAGTGGTGACTCTTAACACAGGCATCACTTTCAGAGTGAAGGCATTGGTGGAGCCTGAGGGCTATGATTGTCAAGAAAGCAATTGGACTGAAATATACATCCCTCCTGAAGAAGGTAATGTAAGGTTTCTCTTTGTTAGATTGTTTAACGCAGAATTGTAAAGTTAGTCCTTGAAATATTTACCATTTCTTAGCCGCGTGGTTTTGGGATGCCACAAGCTGGCTCCTAAAGTGGGTAGAAATGGACTTACATTAACGTACCGTTGGAAGAGAGGCCCAGTCTTATGTGGCTGGCCTCTCTCTTCTATTTCTTCATTATTTTTTGTCCACTGCAATTAGCTCAAAATCAGTGCTGAAGCCTGTAAGTAGCCAACCTTTGCTACAGCACGTACTGATAGAGTTCAAGTATTTATAGTATTTATAGGTGCAGAAGAGATTTACTGGAATGATACCAGGGATGAGGGACTTCAGTTATCTGGAGAGACTGGAGAAGCTGGGATTGTTCTCCTTAGAGCAGAGATTTAATAGAGGTGTTCAAAATTCTGAAGGGTTTTGATTGAGTAAATAAGGAGAAACTGTTTCCAGTGGCAGAAGGGTCGATAATCAGAGGTCACAGATTTAAAATAATTGACAAAAGAACCGTGAGGGAGCTAAGGAGAAATGTTTTTACGCAGCGAGTTGTTATGATCTGGAATGCAGTGCCTGAAAGGGAGATTCAATAGTAACTTACAAAAAGGAATTGGATAAATACTTGAAAAGGGGAAATTTGCATGGCTATGGAGAAAGTCCAACTCACCTGCTCTAATTGGTAGCTCTTTCAAAGAGCTGGCACAGGCACGATGGGCCAAATGGCCGCCTTCTGTGCTGTGAGATTTTAAGATTCTAAGACCAGCTTGGGGAAAACAAATTTATTAATGAACTTCCACAAGGAGTGGATGGTAAACCCAGCGATATCTATAAGGGGCATGCGACCCTCCCAGCCAGATGTTCCTTACTGTGCTCTGCCCGGACAATGCTTAACGCTCAGCTGGAAAAGACAAAAATCTACTCCATAACAAGGACAACTTACTTATAAGTAGCACCTCTGGCATAGAAGAACATCCCAAAATGAATCACAGAGGTGTATTCAGACACAAATGGACACCAAGCCAAAGAAAGGGATATTAGGAGGGGTGGCCAGAAGCTTGGTCAGAGAGATGGCTGTTAAGGAGGACCTTGAAGGAAGTGGAGAGACAGAGGTTTAGGGAGGGAATTCCAGAGGGCAGAGCCTAGACGGCTGAAGGCACGGCTGCCAGTCTTGGAGCGAAGGGCGGTGGTGGGGGTGGGGGTGCACAAGAGGCCAGGGCCGGAAGAAAGGAGTGTTCCAGGGGGGCTGTAGGATGGGAGGAGGTTACAGAGATAAGGAGAGGCGAGGCCATGGAGTGATTTGAACACAAGGATGAGAATTTTAAATTGTAGGCACTGGGGGACCAGGAGCCAATGTCGATCTGTGAGGATAGTGTTATTGCTTTAAATATTGTGTTGTTGATGTGTGGAATAGCATCCTGCTCCACATTAATGAGATGTGACCATCACACCAAGTCCGAAACCATACCATTAAATGGAATCTTTATATTTTGAACCTTTTCCATTTGATTTGAAGTAATTTTGTTCAGTGTCATCAGCAATGTTTCTGTATGATGTACCCAAGGAATCTTCACCTGCTGTGAAATAACCTCAGGCCCGGAAAACAGCCTTATAAATAGTAACGGGGTCATTACCACTTTAAGGATAGACCTGCATTTATATAGCACCTTTCACAACTTCAGGACACCCCAAAGTGCTGTACAGCCAATGAAATACTTTTGAAATGTAGTCACTGTTGTAATGTAGGAAGCGTGGCAGCCAATTTGTGCACAGCAAGATCCCACAATGAGCAGTGTGATACTGACCAGATCATTGGGTTTTTTAGTGATGTTGGTTGATGGATAAATACTGGCCAGGACACTGGGGAGAACTCCCCTGCTCTTCTTCGAAATATTGCCATGGGATCTTTTCCGTCCACCTGAGAAGGCAGACGGGGCCTTGGTCTAACGTCTCATCTGAAAGGTGGCACCGCTGATACTGCAGCACTCCCTCAGTACTGCACTGGGATTGTCAGCCAGGATTGGGAATCTACGGTGGGACTTGACCCATGACTTTCTGACTCAGAATATTGGAGGAATCTTGCTACTGTCCAAGCTGTGGATAGAAGTCATTTTAATAGCAAGAGATTTGGTAATAAGCTGCACCAGTTCTAAATTGGCTGCAGTTTGTTCTTAAAATAAAGCAGAGAGCAGACTCCTGTAACTTGCAGAACTGGAAAAAGTTGCAGTAAAGTTTGAGGGTTGGAGGAGACTTATAACACTGTGTTTGAGAGGCAGCAAGTTCCTCATTCTCACCAGGTATGCAGTTTAGAATACCTGCCAAGGACTGGTATTCCTTGCACTTCTTGGCAGCAGTGACCTGCTTTTCTTTCTCTCTGTTTTCTAGACGAATGTTTGAAGTGTTGCCACTGTATCATTTTGTCAGTGAGGTGCTGCAGCTGCTGAATCATTAATCACTTATTACTTTGGAGGGAGTCGTGACCTTTGACACACCACTCAGACACGCACTGGTTTCTAAACTCTCATCTCCGCCCATTAATTTGTGCGACACATTGTCCCTTCAGACTGTGTTGGTGCAGGCCTAGCCCTTGTTACAGCTTGCTCTGAGAGCTACATAGCTGCTCCATTGGCCAGTTCTGCAGTAACACGTGTGATCACTGTAATGCAGTGTTCTTCCCTATATTCTGCCCTCCAGGTGTGATCTTACGCGGGATACAGTTTCACTGAAGCCAGACGCCCTCTGGTACCTCACTTCAGTGGCCATTCTCCATGTGGGAGCCTGGGCTATTCGACTGTGGAGGCATCACAGCCAATTCAGATCCCATCTAAACCCGAGCACTTTCCAGTGGGGCTCGTTTGCATAATGATCGGGAGTGCCTGACTTTCTCCTCCCCTGACCATGGCGCTCTTTGTCACCCAGGCTTAAGTCAACTAACTTGGACACAGGCTAGGGATGGAACCCTGATGTGTTTGCTGATCGACTGGTCAGCGTGGCACTAATCAGTGCACTTACTCGCTCGGCAGTAGGGAGCTACTGCTCATAGAATCATACAGCACAGGAGGAGGCCATTCGGCCCATTGTGCCTGTGCCAGCTCTTTGAAACAGCCATCCAATTAGACCCATTCCCCTGCTCTTTCCCCATAGCCCTGCAAATGTCTCCTTTTTAAGTATTTATCCAATTCCCTTTTGAAAGTTATTATTGAATATCTGCTTCCACCATGCGTTCAGGCAGTGCATTCCACTGTTCAACTTGGAAGAGTTTTCTTTTCAATGCTGACATGCTTGGTGATATGACATAATCATGTCACAGGTTCCCTCCATACAGGGTCATTGCACCAGGATATTGGGGCTCTGACAACCCTTACTGTGCTGCCGATCAGCTCAAAGAAATAAAGGAAGAACTTGCATTCATATAGCACCTTTCACAACATCAGGATATCCTAAAGCACTTTACAGCCACTGTTGTAATGTAGAAATTAGTACAGAACAAGGTTCCACAAACAGCAGTGTGATAACAATCAGATAATCTTTTTGAGTGATGGTGGTTAAGGGGTAGTTATTGGCCAGGATACCAGAGAGAACTCCCCAGCTCTTCCTCGAATAGTGCTAGGGAATCTTTTACATCTATCTGAGAGGGCAGACAGGGCCTCGGTTTAACATCTCATCTGAAAGACATCACCTCCAACATGTGCAGCGCTCTCTCAATATTGTACTGGAGTGTCAGCCTAGATCTTGTGCTCAAGTCTCTGGAGTGGGAATTAAACACACAACCTTCTTGATTCTGAGATGACAGTGCTATCCGCTGAGCCACAGATAACATCTAAAGCTTACATGTATAAAGGTGCTGGGTTGCTGGAACAATGAATAAGCTGGTCAGCACCAAGCAGCTAAGGTTTTTGACTTAATTTTTCACATCCGGGAATCATTTGGTTGCATTAATGATTCAAAAAGTCACTTGAATCCCTCTAAAATGGGCGAGGGTGAGGGGGGGTGAGACAGGGAGAAGGAAGAATGATTAGGAAAATATTTTAAACTCTGAAACAGAGTGAGGTCAGAGGCAGAATGGGTGGGGAAAGTATAACAGTAAATGTTCAATTAAAAAAAATGCACAAAGAGGAAGGAAAGTGAATGGGAGCATAGAGCAATGACTATACGCAGATAAGGCTGGTGTTGTGTAACACTGAGTTTCGGTCAGTAGTTTGGAGTTGATGTTACAATAATCAAACCAGTCACAAAGGTCAGTCCACATGACGGAGGCTATTCGGCCCATCTACCTCAACCTTCTATAGAACAACAATAACTTGCATTTAAATAGCGCCTTTAACGTAGTAAAACGTCCTAAGGTGCTTCACAGGAGTGTAATCAAACAAAAATTGACACCGAGCCAAAGGAGGAGGTATTAGGACAGGTGACCGAAAGCTTGGTCAAAGAGGTAGGTTTTAATGAGCGTCTTAAAGGAGGAGAGAGAGGCCGAGAAGTTTAATCCCTGATTTCCCCATCACAGTGTCTAACTGTCTCTTGAATAAGTCCAAAGTTTTTCCCTCCACTCCCCTACCGTCCCAGGGATTGATAACTCTCTGTGTGAAGAAGTTCATCTGGACATCAGTCCTGAACGTGCCTTTAACCAGTTTGTACCTGTGTCCCCCAGTCCAGCAGGGGTTGACCTTGAAATAATGTCTCTGGATTAATCTTTTCTATTGCATTTGGTACATTCTGCACCTCTATACGGTCCCTTCTCACATGCCTCCTTTCAAAGCCGAAGGGTCCCGAGGTTTTCTAGCCTGTCCTTGTTTCTCAGATACCTGACACTAGCCACCAGCCTGTGGTCATTCTCTGCCCTGTTTATAGGACATGGAGGTTTCCTCAGGAGATCATTTTAACTTAACCCATCTGATGGAATTGGATCAACTGGCCGTTTTACACCCTGCTCGATTTTAAAATTCTCATCCTCATGTTCAAATCCCTCCATAGCCTCCCTATCTCTGTAACCTCCTCCAGCCCTACAACCCTCCGAGATCTCTGCGCTCCTCCAATTCTGGCCTCTTGGGCATCCCCGATTTCCTTCGCCCCACCGTTGGCGGCCGTACCTTCAGCTGCCTAGGCCCTAAGCTCTGGAATTCCCTCTCTCTCCTCCTTTAAGACGCTCCTTAAAACCTACTTCTTAGACCAAGCTTTTGGTTACCTGTCCAAACATCTCCTTATGTGGCTCGGTGTCAAATTTGTTTTGATAACACTCCCATGAAGCGCCTTGGGATATTTTACTGCATTACGGCACTATAGAAATACAAATTGTTGTTGTTGACTCCATGTTGTTTGTGTAGGTCAGAAAAAGTCAGGGCCCCAATCCCTGGAGCTCTCCATTAAGGACACCTCCTCATCCCTGAATCAATCACACGAACTAGTACCGCGGCCTCCTCTCTCTCAGCCAATTCATTATCCATCACTGAAGGTCTAAGTACACTATATCATAGAGCATAGTGTTAGCTGTTGCTCAGTGGTAGCACCCTCGCCTCTGAGTCAGAAGGTCGTGGATTCAAGTCCTACTCCAGAGACTTGAGCACAAAATCTAGGCTGACACTCCAGTGCAGTACTGAGGGAGTGCTGCACTGTCAGAGGTGCCCACTTTCAGATGAGATATTAAACCGAGGTCCGGTCTGCCCTCTCGGGTGGATGTAAAAGATCCCATGGCACTATTTCAAAGAAGAGCACAGCCAATATTTATCCCTCAACCAACATCACTTTCAAAAAAAAAACCAGATGATCTGGTCATTATCACATTGCTGTTGGTGGGATCTTGCTGTCTGAAAATTAGCTGCCGCGTTTCCTACATTACAACAGTGACTACACTTCAAAAAGTACCTTACTGGCTGTAAAGCATTTGGGACGTCCTGAGGCCATGAAAGGCGCTGTATAAATGCAAGTCTTTTTTTCCAGGCATCCATTTGAGGTGTTCAGGAAGTCGCACCCTTTCTGAAACTCTGTTACTTTCACACATGTACTCCACAAGCCTGTCCCTAATGATTGCTTCCATTATTGTGCCATCTGCTGATGTGAGACTAAGGCATCTGTAGTTACCTGTTTTGTTTTATTACCGTTGGCGTTTTTCCAAATCAATGGGCCTGCTTGAAGACCATTAGCATTGAATGGGTTTTGTCCCCAGTCTCTTTATTACTGCGATATTTGACTGTGAAATCACTGTTACAGTTCTGGATTGTCTCCAACCCTATAAACTGGTGTCAAAGGGGCAGTTTGCAGAAGCACATTAAGTCTACTGTGAAGTAAAACTTGTGCTATTGCGTAAATTGTAGAATCATAAAGTCTTACAGCACAGAAGGAGGCCATTCGGCCCATCATGCCTATGCCAGCTCTTTGAAAGAGCTATCCAATTCGTCCCACTCCCTTGCTCTTTCCTCATAGCCCTGCAAATGTTTCCTTTTCAAGTACATATCCAATTCCCTTTTGAAAGTTACTATTGAATCTGCTTCCACCACCTTTTCAGGCAGTGCATTCCAGATCATAACAAGTTGTTGCGTAAAGAAATTCTCCTCATAACCCCCCTAGTTCTTTTGCCAATTATCTTAAATTTGTCTCCTCTGGTTATCGACCCAACTGCAAGTGGGAACGGTTTCTCCCCATCTACTCCAACAAAACCCTTCATAATTTTGAACACCTCTATTAAATCTCTCCTAACCTTCTCTGCTCTAAGGAGAACAATGCCAGCTTTTCCAGTCTCTCCACATAACTGAAGTCCCTCAGCCCTGGTACCATTTTAGTGAATCTCTTCTGTACCCTCTCCAGGTCCTTAAGATCCTTTCTAAAGTGTGGTGCCCAGAATTGTACACCATGCTCCAGCTGGGGCCCAACCAGTGTTTTCTAAAGGTTTAGCAAAACTTCCTTACTTTTGTGCTCTGTGCCTCCATTAATAAAGCCCAGGATCCCATATGCTTTTTTAACAGTCTTATCAACTTGTCCTGTCACCTTAAAAGATTTGTGTACGTGAACCTCCAGGTCTCTCTGTTCCTGCACCCCCTTTAAAATTGTACCATTTAGTTTATATTGCCTCTCCTCGTTCTTCCTTCCAAATTGTGAATGAGATAACGTGCCACAAGATTGACAGTTACTCTTTCACTATGGCCTCCTCCCGATATCCCCACCATCACCGAAACCAGTCTTCAGCTAATTCAATTCACTCCACGTGATATCAAGAAACGGCTGAGTGCACTGGATACAGCAAAGGCTATGGGCCCCAACAACATCCCGGCTGTAGTGCTGAAGACTTGTGCTCCAGAACTAGCTGCGCCTCTAGCCAAGCTGTTCCAGTACAGCTTCAACACTGGCATCTACCCGACAATGTGGAAAATTGCCCAGATATGTCCTGTCCACAAAAAGCAGGACAAATCCAATCCGGCCAATTACCGCTCCATCAGTCTACTTTCGATCATCAGCAAAGTGATGGAAGGTGTCGTCGACAGTGCTATCAAGCGGCACTTACTCACCAATAACCTGCTCACCGATGCTCAATTTGGGTTCCGCCAGGACCACTCGGCTCCAGACCTCACTACAGCCTTGGTCCAAACATGGACAAAAGAGCTGAATTCCAGAGGTGAGGTGAGAGTGACTGCCCTTGACATCAAGGCAGCATTTGACCAAGTGTGGCACCAAGGAGCCCTAGTAAAATTGAAGTCAATGGGAATTGGGGAAAACTCTCCAGTGGCTGGAGTCATACCTTGCACAAAGGAAGATGGTAGAGGTTGTTGGAGGCTAATCATCTCAGCCCCAGGGCATTGCTGCAGGAGTTCCTCAGGGCAGTGTCCTAGGCCCAACCATCTTCAGCTGTTTCATCAATGACCTTCCCTCCATCATAAGGTCAGAAATGGGGATGTTTGCTGATGATTGCACAGTATTCAGTTCCATTCACAACCCCTCAAATAATGAAGCAGTCCGAGCCCGCATGCAGCAAGACCTGGACAACATCCAGGCTTGGGCTGACAAGTGGCAAGTAACATTCGCGCCAGATAAGTGCCAGGCAATGACCATCTCCAACAAGAGAGAGTCTGACCACCTCCCCTTGACATTCAATGCCATTACCATCGCCGAATCCCCCACCAGCAACATCCTGGGGGTCACCATTGACCAGAAACTTAACTGGACCAGCCATATAAATACTGTGGCTACAAGAGCAGGTCAGAGGCTGGATATTCTGCAGCGAGTGACTCACCTCCTGACCCCCCAAAGCCTTTCCACCATCCACAAGGCACAAGTCAGGAGTGTGATGGAATACTCTCCACTTGCCTGGATGAGTGCAGCTCCAACAACACTCAAGAAGCTCGACACCATCCAGGACAAAGCAGCCCACTTGATTGGCACCCCATCCACCACCCTAAACATTCACTCCCTTCACCACCGGCTGCAGTGTGTACCATCCACAGGGTGCACTGCAGCAACTCGCCAAGGCTTCTTCGACGGCACCTCCCAAACCCGCGACCTCTACCACCTAGAAGGACAAGAGCAGCAGGTACCTGGGAACAACACCACCTGCACGTTCCCCTCCAAGTTACACACCATCCCGGCTTGGAAATATATCGCCGTTCCTTCATCGTCGCTGGGTCAAAATCCTGGAACTCCCTTCCTAACAGCACTGTGGGAGAACTTTCACCACACGGACTGCAGCGGTTCAAGAAGGCGGCTCACCACCACCTTCTCAAGGGCAATTAGATATGGGCAATAAATGCTGGCCTCGCCAGTGACGCCCACATCCCATGAACGAATAAAAAAAAATCACGCACCAGTGATTTGCGGGCTGCCCACAACACTGTCCTGTCCAATCCAAAAAGGGATGAATATCACACTTCCAGGCCATAGCACTCGGGCTAAAACTAATAGATTTATTTACATTTTTAAAAATTACATAATTACATTACATAATACATAAATGCTAGGAGTTTCCTTGGGAGTTCTCACAATCAGCCGGTGTATCCTTGGCAGAAGCTCAATGAAATCTCCGGATAGATGGGTAAACACAGTTTCCGCTGAAGTTACAGTGGCCGATTGGGAGAACCCCAAAAGGAAATTCCCGGTGAAACTCTTTAGAAATGATAAAAAGGCTGAAATCCTACTGGTTCATTTCAGTTGCTTATAACAGATTCTCCGATGCAATATCACATGGCTGCCTCAAAATGGAATGGTCCATGTGAAGCAGGGGACTTAGGACATCGGAGCTACTGTCCAGTTATGTCTGTCTTCTCTTTGAAGTTGAAGCAGGCCCGTTTGAAGGTCAAATGGATTCTTCTCAATCGTCAGGCCATTAAGATATTAACCATCTCTAACATTTAAGAGGTGAAGAGTGGTGTCTTGCCCCTCTGGTAGTTTGTTTGTTTGTTTGTTTATGATACTTGACCACATCTTGTCCAATGTTTGTGATTTTGGCATCATTTTAAATAATAATACAACCTCAGAAATCAGCCATTAGATTTCATGACTTTTGCAGTTCCCTCCACCTGCAAATTTTCATACATTAACACTTCAAAAGGTGCTGAGCCCAGAGATCAGTCAGTGTTCTGAGGCAAGGACCAAAAGACAATGTTTAAAGATAAGGAAAATCCAAAGCCAATCTTTAATTCATATTACTCTGTCTACCTAAAATCATATAGAATATTATACAGTCTAATACTGATAATTCAGTCATATTTTGGAACCAAAAAGTTGAATTATAAATCATTCAAATTGAGCAATTTAAAGACACAGCAGAGTGGGAATTTAGTGATAAAAATGTGAATTACGCAACTTTGAACGAAGAGCAGACTTTTTTAATTCATTCATGGGATGTGGGCGTCGCTGATGAGGCCAGCATTTATTGCCCATCCCTAATTGCCCTTGAGAAGGTGGTGGTGAGCCGCCGCCTTGAACCGCTGCAGTCCGTGTGGTGACAGTTCTCCCACAGTGCTGTTAGGAAGGGAGTTCCAGGATTTTGACCCAGCGACGATGAAGGAACGGCGATATATTTCCAAGTCAGGACGGTGTGTGACTTGGAGGGGAACGTGCAGGTGGTGGTGTTCCCATGTGCCTGCTGCCCTTGTCCTTCTAGGTGGTAGAGGTCGCAGGTTTGGGAGGTGCTGTCGAAGAAGCCTTGGTGAGTTGCTGCAGTGCATCCTGTGGATGGTACACACTGCAGCCACTGTGCGCCGGTGGTGAAGGGAGTGAATATTTATGGTGGTGGATGGGGTGCCAATCAAGCGGGCTGCTTTGTCCTGGATGGTGTCGAGCTTCTTGAGTGTTGGAGTTGCACTCATCCAGGCAAGTGGAGAGTATTCCATCACATTCCTGACTTGTGCCTTGTAGATGGTGGAAAGGCTCTGGGGAGTCAGGAGGTGAGTCACTCGCCGCAGAATACCCAGCCTCTGACCTGCTCTTGTAGCTACAGTATTTATGTGGCTGGCCCAGTTAAGTTTCTAGTCAATGGTGACCCCCAGGCTATTGGTGGGGGATTCGGCAATGGTAAATTCGTTGAATGTCAAGGGGAGGTGGTTAGACTCTCCCTTGTTGGAAATGGTCATTGCCTGGCGCTTGTCTGGTGCGAATGTTACTTGCCACTTATCAGCCCAAGCCTGGATGTTGTCCAGGTCTTGCTGCATGCGGGCTCAGACTGCTTCATTATCTGAAGGGTCGCGAATGGAACTGAACACTGTGCAATCATCAGCAAACATCCCCATTTCTGACCTTATGATGGAGGGAAGGTCATTGATAAAGCAGCAGAAGATGATGGGGCCTAGGACACTGCCCTGAGGAACTCCTGGAGCAATGTCCTTGGGCTGAGATGTTTGGCCTCCAACAACCACTACCATCTTCCTTTGTGCAAGGTATGACTCCAGTCACTGGAGAGTTTTCCCCCTGATTCCCATTGACTTCAATTTTACGAGGGCTCCTTGGTGCCACACTCGGTCAGATGCTGCCTTGATGTCAAGGGCAGTCACTCTCACCTCACCTCTGGAATTCAGCTCTTTTGTCCATGTTTGGACCAAGGCTGTAATGAGGTCTGGGGCTGAGTGGTCCTGGCAGAACCCAAACTGAGCATTGGTGAACAAGTTTTTGGTGAGCAAGTGCCGCTTGATAGCACTGTCAACGACACCTTCCATCACTTTGCTGATGATTGAGAGTAGACTGATGGGAGGTAATTGGCCGGATTGGATTTGTCCTTTTTGTGGACAGGACATACCTTGGGCGATTTTCCACATTGTCTGGTAGATGCCAGTGTTGTAGCTGTACTGGAACAGTTGGGCTAGAGGCACGGCTAGTTCTGGAGCACAAGTCTTCAGCACTACAGCTGGGATGTTGTCGGGGCCCATAGCCTTTGCTGTATCCAGTGCACTCAGCCATTTCTTGATATCACGTGGAGTGAATCGAATTGGCTGAAGACTGGCTTCTGTGATGGTGGGGATATCGGGAGGAGGCTGAGATGGATCATCTACTCGGCACTTCTGGCTGAAGATAGTTGCAAACGCTTCAGCCTTGTCTTTTGCACTCGCATGCTGGACTCTGCCATCATTGAGGATGTTTACAGAGCCTCCTCCTCGGGTTAGTTGTTTAATTGTCCACCACCATTCACAACTGGATGTGGCAGGACTACAGAGCTTTGATCTGATCCGTTGGTTGTGGAATCACTTAGCTCTGTCTATAGCATGTTGCTTCCGCTGTTTAGCATGCATGTAGTCCTGAGTTGTAGCTTCACCAGGTTGGCACCTCATTTTTAGGTACGGCTGGTGCTGCTCCTGGCATGCTCTTCTACATTCCTCGTTGAACCAGGGTTGATCCCCTGGCTTGTTGGTAATGGTAGAGTGAGGAATATGCTGGGCTATGAGGTTACATATTGTGCTGGAATACAATTCTGCTGCTGCTGATGGCCCACAGCGCCTCATGGATGCCCAATTTTGAGCTGCTAGATCTGTTCTGAATCTATCCCATTTAGCACGGTGTTAGTGCCACACAACACGTTGGATGGTGTCCTCGGTGGGAAGACGGGACTTCGTCTCCACAAGGACTGTGCGGTGGTCACTCCTACCAATACTGTCATGGACAGATGCATCTGCGACAGGTAGATTGGTGAGGACGAGGTCAAGTAGGTTTTTCCCTTGTGTTGGTTCGCTCACCACCTGCCACAGGCCCAGTCTGGCAGTTATGTCCTTCAGGACTCGGCCAGCTCGGTCAGTAGTGGTGCTACCGAGCCACTCTTGGTGATGGACATTGAAGTCCCCCACCCAGAGTACATTGTGTGCCCTTGCTACCCTCAGTGCTTCCTCCAAGTGGTGCTCAACATGGAGGAGGACTGATTCATCAGCTGAGGGAGGACGGTAGGTGGTAATCAGCAGGAGGTTTCCTTGCCCATATGAGACATACATACTTGTACGATACAACATGTTTTGTTTGAGGTTATGATGAAGCTCATCCACCATCACAAACAATTTTAAGTTGAATGGAATATGTATCCAAAGTTAGAAAAAGGATCCACAAGAAAGCAAGGGGAAGTGAAGCTGAAGAACATGAGAACGAGAGGCTGGGATGGTGTGAATACGCTGGGAAGCAGTCAAAAGAACACAAGCCATTGCAGTTTTGATGCAGCAAAATAGTCTCCTTTACATTAGAAGCAGGATCTCCACCCCTCCCACACCCTCTGGTGTTGATCATGAGCAGTCTGGGGTTTGGAGCACAGTTGTGTTGTTTAACTTCTAATCTGGCCAGAGTATTCCCTGTGGGAATCCAAGTAACTGTAACTGCTCAGGCCAATTAGAAATTAGTCAATTGCTTGTAGATTTCAGGCTGCAGGTTAGAAAAATCCAGGATGATAGGTCTGACTTTTTTTTAAAAATTGTTTTGCATTTGTAACAAAGTTTGGTGCCTAGCATTTGACAGATGCACAAGAGAGATGAGATATTTACACATGTGTGTCAGAGCCAGAGAGAGAGAGACTTGGGATATGCTGTAGTACTAGGAGGATTTCCTGTTCTGTTTTTTTTTCTCTCTGTGATGTTAGTTTCCTGACTTTTTCTTTCTTTTATTTCTTTTTGTAGGTGATGCAGAAACTTCTGTCAGAAACTTTAGCTGTGTTTATTACAACTTTGAATATATAAATTGTACTTGGGACTTCGGACATAAAGCACCATCAGACACAGTCTATGACTTCCATTACTGGTAACTAAGTATTGAGTTTTTAATGGCGGAGGAAACTGATCTGGTGTGTGTGTGTGTATATGTGTGTGTGTAGACTAAGTGTGCTTTGTGTCCATGCAGGCAAGATGGGCTGGAAGTCATTCAGAACTGTACCAGTTACATATTAAAAGATGGCCGGACTGCTGGTTGCCATCTTCATGGCGATAAGTTTGACGATAAATTGGACTTGAATACTTGTGTCACAGGAGTAAGTGCTGGTGCAACGATAAAGCCATTCTTCTACAATCTGGAAAGCAAAAGCTTTGGTAAGTTACACATTCTGGGCCATTAAAATCCACACTGATAGGATGTGGCCATTTCCTCAGTCAATGCCCTTCTCACCAGCAGGGTCGTGACTGAGGAATCTCCGGGGTAGATTTTCAACTCACAGCCCCGAGCTGAAGATGAACGTTGACGATTGGCTGCCCATTATAGACTCTTCCCGGTTTTCGAGTTTCATTGGATGAGAACTAGGCGGTTTCTATAAAAGAAAGAACTTGCATTTATATAGCGCCTTTCACATCCACAGGACATCCCAAAGCACTTCACAGCCAATGAAGTACTTTTGAAATGTAGTCACTGTTGTAATGTAGGAAACGTGGCAGCCAATTTGCGCACAGCAAGATCCCACGAACAGCAATGTGAGGGAGACCAGAACTAGGGGCCATAAATACAAAATAGACACTAATAAATCCAATAGGGAATTCAGGAGTAACTTCTTTACCCAGAGAGTGGTTAGAATGTGGAACTCGCTACCACAAGGAGTAATTGAGGTGAATAGCATAGATGTATTTAAGGTGAAGCTAGATAAACACACGAGGGAGAAGGGAATAGAAGGATAAGCTAATAGAGTTAGGTGAAATAGGGAGGGAGGAGGATTGTGTGGCGCATAAACACTGGCATGGACCTCTTGGGCCTAATGGTCTGTTTTTGTGCTGTACCTTCTATTTAATGACCAGATCACCTGTTTTAGTGATGGCTGTTGAGGGATAAATATTGGTCACAACACTGGGAAGAACTCCCCTGCTCTCCATTGAAATAGTGCCATGAGATCTTGTGCATCCACCTGAGAGGGCAGATGGGGCCTCGGGTTAACACCTCACCTGAAAGACGGCACCTCCGACAGTGCAGCACTCCCTCCGTACTGCACTGGAGCATTAGCCTAGATTTGGTGCTCATGTCTTTGGAGTGGGACTTGATCTGACTCAGAGGTGAGAGTGTTACCCACTGAGCTACGACTGACACCTGTAATGAGCAGATGATCTCCAATTTTACACCTCGTCAGCAAGTTGAAAATCTATCCCTTTGTTTTTTTTGACAGTAAGTTGCATTGTATGGGAGACTGGATGGTTGAGTGAAATAGCTCCGGGACTTGGGCACAAAGCCAACTCAGACCGATGGGTTAAAAGTTTCCTGTGTCGGCTGCTTTTAAGGATCCCATAGAAATTGAGTTAAGTCAGTCTCGATCCAGTCCCACAAGACAAAACCACCTTCAGCATCACACTGTGCTGAATAGATACAATTTAAATAAATAAATAGACTGAAATCTGCCATCACCGTTGTGCAGTCAGTTGGCTGGTGTCCGACCCAGGCAAGAGCCAACACGCACACCATGCCAAGGGGAGGATTTAAAAAGTAGCATTTGCTGGATGGGTGTGTTGAAATGTCACTGTTGATCTTGGCAATTACTGCTATACCAGTTTTTAATTGGGAGTAGACGGCATTTACTGGTAAGCTTTTTCTAGTTACCAGAAGGCAACTGTTGCTGTGTAGGCAGTCAGAGCAAATAGTCATACTGCGTAAAAGCCAAACAACATTGAAATACTTGACTGTGTCAACATCTGGAAATACTGCCCACTGCTATTTTAGGATACAAATAAATGCCTGGGAATGTGCGTTGTGGATATTAGTGCTTCTAGCATCTGAACGACATGGACATCACATTGGATGTCCACCACACACGTTGTTATAAAGAAAGAAGGAACTTGCATTTATATAGTGCCTTTCACAACCTCAGGATGTCCCAAAGCACTTTACAGTCAATTAAGTATTTTTGAAGTGTAGTCACTGTTGTAATGTAGGAAATGTGCCAGCCAATTTGTGCATAGCAAGGTCCCACAAACAGCAATGAGATAATGACCAGATAATCTGTTTTCGTGATGTTTGGTGAGGGATAAATATTGGCCAGGACAACGGGGAGAATTCCCTTGCTCGTCTTCGAGTAATGCCAAGGGACCTTTACATCCACCTGACTGTTAGTGCTATTACCCAATGCCCCTTTTATGCCTGCTTTACAGCAGTGCAAAAGGCAGTAGCATTCTTGATGGGCATGGTAGCATATTGGTTATGTTACTGGACTAGTAATCCAGAGGCATGGACTAATAATCCCAAGAATGTGACTTCAAATCCCGCCATGACTGTTTGGAAAGTTGAATTCAGTTTAAAAAAAGAATTGGAAATAAAAAGTTGGTCCAGTAAAAGTGACCAGGATCCTGTTGGATTGTCATAAAAACCCAACTGGTTCACTAATGTTCTTTAGGGAAGGAAACCTGCTGTCCTTACCCGATCTGGCCTATATGTGACTCCAGTCCCACACCAATGTGGTCGACTCTTAACTGCCCTCTGAAGTGGCCTAGCAAGCCGTTCTGTTGTATCAAAACTGCTACAAAGAAGGCCCACCTCCACCTTCTCAGGGCACCTAGGGATGAGCAATAAATGCCGGCCTTGCCAGCGACGCCCATGTCCCAAGAATAAAGAAAAAAATAAAATTGAGCTGGTGGTGCTGCCTCTGAGATGCAACCATTGAGATGTAGGTAGTGTTTCCAGACACCAGTGTGCAATAAGTGTGTGCTAGCTGGCACAACTGAAGTTGTGTGATTTAACAAAGCCTACAACCATTACTTGTGCTGTACGTTGCACCCTGACTGTGGCACGCGTTTCAAGATGATCGATCTGTGCAAACTTCAAGGTGAAATTGAGGAATACGATGTAATAAACTGGACAGCCCGGTGGTGAAGGATAGAATATTAGAGCCTGGTCTTTAGCTGCTTCCAAGCCTTTATTCAAAGAGATCCACTTAACCTCACACCCTAGATAAGCTCTCTTATAAATGGATACGAGAGTCCCCAATTGATATGCACCACCTGAATACAATTAACACTAATTGATATAAATCACATGGATACAATTAACATACAATTCCAAAAACACCAGTAAAAATCCCATGTAATAAAACACAGAATTTGACCCTGCTTAAAACAGTGACCCAATTAATGGAGTCCTATGTTGCAGTGGCATTGTAACATACTGATAATATTTGTGTTAGCTGGGCAACATTGGATCTCATGATGTCGATATGTTCCACTTTCTTGCAGTGAAACTGTCTCCTCCTTGGGGTATAAATATACTGAAGACTGACAATGCGTTTGACATAAACTGGGAGGTCCCTGCCTACTGGAACCAAAAGTGTGTGAATTATCAACTAAGAATGAGGAGCGGCGCGAGCAGTCCCTGGAAATTGCATAGTGTGAGTGCCTCATAATAGATATGTGACTGACGATCTTTGTGACGGAAGCAGAGCTTTATCAAACAGGGATTATTTCTGCATTATATCTTTTTCATGTGTACCATAGATGGACATTTGAAAGTGATGTGAACTAAAGTGACTAAGATTGGCGTTTGGATATTTATGCCTTTTGAAAGGAAGATCGTGGGGTGAAGAAGTGGAGGGAGGGTAGCAGTGGCGTCTGGGAGCAGTAGGGGGGAACCATTGGGTACGATGTTTCGAGGGCCTAGCAGCGGTGGGAAGGTGATATTGGAGTCCTGGGAGAGGAGTGCTGGAGTGTCAGAGGAGCAGATTGGCTGCCAGGGTGTGTGGGATCACTTGATTTAATGTGTTGGGGTCTTGCCTTGGTGGGTGTGGGGATGTGGAAGTGCTAAGAGGGCATTCTGGGTGCCCTGTGATTTGGATGTTAGGGGCTGGAAGTGATGAAGTGGGTTGGCAAGATTTGGATGTATTGGGGAAATGGATCTGGGAGTATTGAGAAGATGTGGGGGGGTGTGATACCCAACGATTGAGAGGGGGACAAGGCATTTGAGAGCAGGTGTGGTGGCCACGCAGTGCAGCGGGGAGGGGGTTACTACAGTCTGGAATGGTAGGGAAGAGAGGCCTTGATGATTGATGATGAGTCGAGTGTCGAACTTTGGGGGGTGCTGGGATGTAGTCGTGCTCAGCGAGCTGGGGATTGAAGTTTTTTTTTGGGTGGGGGGGAAGAGAGAATGAAGGATATTTTATCTTCAGATTCTCCCTCAACCCAAGAAACTTTAGAACAGCAGTTTCCCAACGCTGTGCTAGGAAGCTTTACTTATTTAAAGCACTTACTACACTTAAACTGGAAAGTGCTTTAAATAAGGGAACATCCCAGCTCGGGTGTTTGGAAACCCATTTGGGAACCTTTTTAGACTGTGCCCCCTGCTCCTAGAATCCCCGACCAGTGGAAATAGTTTCTCTCTATCCACCCTATCTGTTCCCCTTAATATCTTATAAACTTCGATCAGATCACCAGTTACAATAACTGCTGGACCTCTCTTTGAGCTAAAATGAGTGCTTTCAACCTTGCACAAACACCTTTTATTGCAAACCTCACCATCTCAGAATCTTTCTTCTTCCCTTTCCTAGTCTTAATCAGAATCCATCGTCTGCTCTCTGTCATTTTTATGTCAGTACCTCATTCTTAGTCTCTCTGAAAAACTGGGCAAAGCTGTCTCGAGCATTAAAGTAAATCCCCATTTCAAAATTTGTAGTTTTCCTTTAGGAACATGGGAACAAGAGTTGGCTATTCAGCCCCTCGAGTCTATTCCGCCATTCATTTAGGTCATGGCTGATCTGTATCTTAACTCCATCTACCCACCTTAGTTCCGTAACCCTTAATGCCCTTACCCAACAAAAATCTATCAATCTCAGTTTTGAAATTTTCAGTTGACCCCCAGCCTTAACAGCTTTTTGGGGTGAGAGTTCCAGATTTCCACTAGCCTTTGTGTAAAGAAGAATCTTAATTTATAAAAACATATAAAAGGCATTTGATGTTAGTAGTAGTGAAAGTCTGGTCCTACACCCACAATGGATAACACATCCAGACTACAGTTCATTGCTTCCATCCTGCAACTGGTCATTCTTAAAGGCTTTGTAGAGCCTTAGTGTCTGATGGATTGTGAGGTTGCCTCATGATCAAGTGTATTTTGTACCTGCTATCATTTCACAACCTCACATTTAACACCTCTGTAGAAGTGTTGTAAATGAAGAAAGCAAAAACACTTCCTTTGACATTTGTTTATGACCACAGCCCTTTGTTGTTTCTCAATACCTTCAAATCACAGTAGCTCCCAGATCCTTAACAATCCTCAAATACCAAACAGTTTTAACCATGACTCTCTGAGATGGGTTTGATCCTAATTTTTCTGCAGGTTGTTGGGATGTTTTTGGAAATTGCTCTACATTTCAATAGTCAATACTTTGAATGTTGTTCTCCAATAATTTTAAATTGGAATGGATTACATAGGAACTTGACCTCATTACAGCCTTGGTCCAAACATGGACAAAAGAGCTGAATTCCAGAGGTGAGGTGAGAGTGACTGCCCTTGACATCAAGGCAGCATTTGACCGAGTGTGGCACCAAGGAGCCCTAGTAAAATTGAAGTCAATGGGAATCAGGGGGAAAACTCTCCAGTGGCTGGAGTCATACCTAGCACAAAGGAAAATGGTAGTGGTTGTTGGAGGCCAATCATCTCAGCCCTAGGACATCACTGAAGGAGTTCCTCAGGGCAGTGTCCTAGGCCCAACCATCTTCAGCTGCTTCATCAATGACCTTCCCTCCGTCATAAGGTCAGAAATGGGGATGTTCGCTGATGATTGCACAGTGTTCAGTTCCATTCGCAACCCCTCAGATAATGAAGCAGTCCGTGCCTGCATGCAGCAAGACCTGGACAACATTCAGGCTTGGGCTGATAAGTGGCAAGTAACATTCGTGCTAGACAATGACCATTTCCAATAAGAGAGAATCTAAACCACCTCCCCTTGACATTCAGCGACATTACCATCACCAAATCTCCTCCCATCAACATCCTGGGGGTCACCATTGACCAGAAACTTAACTAGACCAGCCACATAAATACAGTGGCTACAAGAGCAGGTCAGAGGCTGGGTATTCTATGGCGAGTGACTCACCTCCTGACTCCCCAAAGCCTTTCCACCATCTACAAGGCACAAATGATGGAATATCTCCACTTGCCTGGATGAGTGCAGCTCCAACAACACTCAAGAAACTTGATATGATCCAGGACAAAGCAGCTCACTTGATTGGCACCCCATCCACCACCTTAAACATTCACTCCCTCCACCACTGGCGCACTGTGGCTGCAGTGTGTTCCATCTACAGGATGCACTGCAGCAACTCGCCAAGGCTTCTTCGACAGCGCATTCCAAACCCACGACCTCCACCACCTACAAGGACGAGGGCAGCAGGCACATGGGAACAACACCATCTGCATGTTCCCCTCCAAGTCACACACCATCCCGACTTGGAAATATATCGCCGTTCCTTTATCGTCTCTGGGTCAAAATCCTGGAACTCCCTACCCAACAGCACTGTGGGAGAACCGTCACCACACGGACTGCAGCGGTTCAAGAAGGCGGCTCACCACCACCTTCTCAAGGGCAATTAGGGATGGGCAATAAATGCCGGCCTCGCCAGCGACGCCCACATCCCATGAATGAATTAAAAAAACATGGGAATTGCTAGACGAAAAAAGACCAAGGTCCATCTAGTTCTCCTTCTACCATCCTGGTAGTCACATAATCCAACGATAATGGAGTTACTGACAGAGATTGATTGCTATGATCAATCAATTAGTTTACACAGAGCCAGACATGAGGCGAGGAAAACCCCAGTGGTGGAGAGCTTTGGGAACCATTGGTCCAAAGTCACCTGTTCACCCAAAGCATGTTACACTTACCACATGTCACGTCTCAAATTACTCGTATACTGTATCCCAAAATGTTATTTTCTGAAAGTGTATCCTTTCAATAACTACAATATCCTTTTTGTACTGTGGTGACCAGAACTCTACACAGTATTCTAAGTGCGGTCGCAGCAATGATTTATTAAAGTGGCAGAATTAACTCATTATTTTGGCTCATTATTGATGTTTTAACACATCCCAACATCTGATTTTGTTTACTCATTGCCTCAATAGCATTGTTGCACTAGCTTCAGTTTATTGTCGATCAGGATCCCCCAGAGTTCTTCCATTTTCCATGCACACTATTTTCTTTCCATTGATGTAATAGTCCCTCCCTGGATTTTTTGTCACCATGTGATGCTTTTTTCCTTCAAGTATACAAACCCAACGGCGAAGATTATTGACGCAAACACTCGTGTTAGGAACATTGTCCAAGTACAAGCCAAGCACAGCTTTTGCGGAGACAATGGAGTGTGGAGTGAATGGAGCACCGAAAAATATTTTGGTAAGGGAAACCATCACCGTAAATCTGGCTAACTCACTTCAGGAGAACAAAGGAATGCAGAAACTGAAATATCGGACTGTTACATTTTTAAAAAAAACCTTTTGTGTTTTTCTAAAAACAACTACGAAACACAGCAGTGAATTTGCGCACAGCAAGCTCCCACAAACAGCGATGAAATTGGTTGAGGGATAAATATTGGCCAGGACACTGGGTAGAACTACCTTGCTCTTCTTCGAAATAGTGCCATGGGATCTTTATGTCCATCTGAGAGGGCAGCTGAGGCCTCGGTTTTAACTCCCACAATGGAGTTCTCCCTGGTGTCTTGGCCAATATTTATCCCTCAACCAACATCACTTAAAAAAGACAGATGATCTGGTCATTTTATCATTGCTGTTTGTGGGATCTTGCTGTGCGCAAATTGGCTGCCATGTTTCTTACATCACACTAGTGACTTCACTTTAAAAGCACTTTGCGCTGTAAAGCACTTTGGGACGTCCTGAGGTCATGAAAGGCACTATGTAAAGGGAAGTCTTTTGTTTTTTTCATGCCAGGCCAACTATGGGGAACACACAAGGCAATGTGGGTGCTGTCTGTAGCACCTTGCTCCCTGGGGAAGCCTGCAATGTTCCACAGCCCAGTGCTCTCTTGTCCTGCTTCGCTCTGTCCATGAGGAAGGAGATGTCGGTGTTCCTCCTGGTGTAGAAACCTCAGTGACCTCTCTGATACAGCACTAGACTGCAAACTGGGAGATGTCGCTGGTGTCACCTGCTGTAACCTGGAAGGAGTCCGTGGTATAAAAGTTAAGGGCCACGGTGACCTTGACAGTCACAGGCAGGGCTGTCCATGTCCTGGTTCGAGGCTCGAGTTGTGACTGCAGCAGGTGATATAGCTCGGTGACAGTCTCCTCGGTGAAACGAAGGTGCCTGAGACATTGTTCCTCAGTGAGGTTCATGTCGAAGAAGTGCTCCCTGGAGACCCTCTGTGGGTACGGCCTCCTGCGCAGTGCCCCCCTCCTCCCTCATCTCCCAGCTGCTCCCGCTCTCTCCTGTCTTCATTGCTGCTCCCCCTCCTCCTCCAGCCCCAAAGGCAGACCTACCACACCACCCATGGCTGTAATCAGATTGTTTAGAAGGCAGACTATAACAGTGCAACACCAGCAAAATCTTCTCAGCAGTCAAATTGAACTTTCCACCGTCATGGTTAACCAGCAGCCTGAAATGAAAACCCACATCTAACTTGTAAATACTGCAGGATCCCTTTAAATGGCGCTGTTGAAGGGTCCTTCCCGCCTGTTAGCGCCACGAGTTGCTGGGCGAGTTTAGCACGAGTCAGGCGCTGGAGCAGCCCAAAATCGGAAAAGGGTCCTCCAAGGAACGCAGGACATTAATTTGAGTAAGTTATTCCTTGCTTTAAATTGTTCTGGACGCCTACAGAGAAGCCCAATCCAATATGGTGGGCGGCGTGCTTCCTGCCTGCGATATTGGAGGCTTATGTGTCCATTTACTGCCCAAAAAGCGGGCGCAGTGAGATCAAACTTCTAGGTTTATTGTGGCATAAAGATTTATTACTGAGATATCTAAGAACGTGTGTCATGCAGTTTTGGAGAGAGCAGTACGTATTTGTTCCACATGAATAAAACAATGACATTCTTCACAGGGGAAGACATGGGGCAAAGCTGGAATTGGAAGGTTGTTTTGCTTATCATCATCCCAATACTGGTGGCAGCAGCTGCAATCGTGCTCCTGACCTACTTGAAACAGTAAGAGCTTTCCATCCTCTTCCAAAAAAAAACTCTAACTTCTATTGTAAAGTACTAGGCTATTTTTCAAGAACAGCCAAAAGACTCAAGTGCGCAGAAAAAAAATACTCAACAGTGGCAAGATTTTAAAAGTGGCTGCGTGGGGCCTCCTGGTTGGGGCAGTCATGTTGGTGGAATTTACAAGGCCAGCTGTTGGCGTGTCTGATATAAAACGTAACAGGGAATTGGATAAGTATTTGAAATGGAGGACTATAAGAGGACACGGGAAAGAGGCTAGGATTAGAGCAGACAGCAAAAGTGGAAGAACAGTTGCAGGTCTCATTAAGCGAGTGGGCAAAACTATGGCCTGTGGAGTTCAATGTGGGCAAGTGTGAAGTGATCCACTTTGGACCTGAGATTTTTTTAAATGGTGAGAAAACTAGGAACTGTGGAGGAGCAAAGAGATTTGGGAGTTCATTTAAAGCCATACAGTTATAAAAAGGCTAATGGAATGTTGGCCTTTATCGGAAGTGGGCTGGAATACAAAGGGGAGGAACATATGCTTCATTTGTATAGAGCCTCAGTCAGACCCCATCGAGAGATCTGCCTTCTGGGCACCGCACCTCAGGAAGGACATATTGATCATGGAGGGGGTGCAGCGCAGATTCACCAGAATGATACCGGGGCTTAGAGGGTTAAATTATGAGGACAGGTTGCATTAACTTGGATTGTAGTCTCTTGAGTAAAGTAGATTGAGGGATTATCTGATCAAGGTATTTTAAAATATTAAAAGGATTTGATAGGGTAGATACAGAGAAACTATTTCCTCCAATGGGGAAATCGAGAACAAGAGGACATAATCTTAAAATTAGAGCCAGGCCGTTCAGGTGCGAAATCAGGAAGTACTTTTTCACACAGATTTGCTCTCTTAAAAGGTTGTGGATGCTGGGGGTTAATTGGAGCTTTCTAGATTGAGATTGATAGATTTTGTTAGATAAGGGTATCAATAGTTATGGCGGATAAGTGGAATTGAGATACAGATCGGCCATGATCTAATTGAATGGCAGAGCAGGCTCATGGGACTGAATGGCCTACCCCTGTTCCTAATGTTTCTCTGTCTCCTCCTGCGCTGTGATTTCTATAATTCTATGGTGGAATAGTTGAACACAGGCTAGCAAAATAGTTTAATCTTAATTAAGTTCTGCTAATAGGTTGGTTAACCACATGTGTAATTATCTTGTATTACTGAACTGGCGTTGATGGGTGTGATGCCTTATTTGTTTGGTGAATGTCTCTCTTTCCATTTAGCTAATTGATCTTTCACATTTAAGGCTTCAGATATTGATCCTTCCGCCAATTCCTGATCCAGGAAAACTTTTTAAAGGCATGTTTGGAGACTCGAATGGAGACTACTCGGTAGGTCAACATATGCTGCTTTCCGAAATTAGTTACTTACTCTCAACGTCCAACGGCTACGATGTGTGAATCCAAGCTCCCACACTGTGGGGGAGTTACCCATCACTGCCATCTGACGGATTCTCCATTAATCAAGCCAATGTGGCCTTGAGTCAGGTTTTCCGAGCAGTGTTTTCCTGGAGCTTTTGGGATTTGTGAAGAAATCAGGAGATTCCTGAGGTCACTAGTTCACTGTCTGTCACTTCAGATTTCTGGGCTTGTTGACTTGCCAGCATATCGGGGTGGAATTTCCTGTCAATTTGCGGTGTAATCATAGCGCAGCACCGATTTCCGGCGTAAATGACTTATGCCCATTCTTGCACTACGTCCAAATTCCCTCACTCTTTTACGCCCGTCTATCGATCCCTGTGTCCGAGCGTTTCTTGGGTCATTGTAATTGCTCCGCCCCCAAGCTAAAGATCTGAACGGGTGAATTTCCTGTAATTGCCCTAGATCAAAATGGGTGTAAAATTACACCCAGAATTTTAGGTGCAACAGGAAAGAAGCTAATTTTTTTGGTATTATTGCAATTTTTTAAGTGATTTTTAAATTTATCCTCGCTGAGACCTGCTCTGTACTTTGTTTCTTTGAAAGTATTTTTATGGCATCATTATGAGTCCCATTTAAAAATTGAAAAGCTTCCCCAATTGTAGGTTCTTAAACAGGCTGTGCCTGATGTGCATGAATGATCATGAGATGTCTTCAAACTTTAATTTTCATACAAAAAGGAGGAATATATGGTGTGAATTCTGAACTTTCCTCGGATCCCGATTGTTTACGCTGATTTTCACTCATTTACGTCCATTTTTATGATCCGATGTATAGTAATGAGATTGGCAGGAAATTAGGCGTAAAATGGGCACCGAATGGGCATAATTTCAGGCATAAGCTCTCAATTACAGCCCCACAGAAAATTCCAGCCCATCTCTGTTGCCATATACCAATAAAAAAGTTTTTTTGTAATGGCACTGTTTTCCTCTGGGTAGCTGACACTGTCAGAAGCTGGGATGGAGGGGTCCTTGGGAGTGCGTCAGTATTTGAGGTGCTGGCCCATGGAACAGTCTCAACTTTGGTTGAGAGGGAGGGTACACACTATCTAACAATGGAGATAATCTGTTACTCACAACAACAACAACTTACATTTATATAGCACCTTTAACGTGGTAAAGACATCCCAAGGCGCTTCACAGGAGCGGTATCTGAAGAACAATTGACACCGAGTCGTAGAAGGAGATATTGGAACAGGTGACCAAACACTTGGTCAAAGAGGTAGATTTTAAGGAGCATCTTAAAGGAGGAGAGAGAGGTAGAGGCAGAGAGGTTTAGGGAGCGAATGCCAGAGTTTGGAGCCTAGACGGCTGAAGGCACGGCCGCCAATGGCGAGGCGAAGGAAGTGGGGGATGCCAGAATTGGAAGAACTCGGGGTTCTCTTTGTAGGGCTGGAGTAAGTTAGAGTTTGGGAGGGGAGAGGTCCCATATTGCTCTTGACTGATTTCCACATTTGCCCTATTTTTTTTTCTTTTAATGTTCATCTCCCCTATGTCACGGCTCAGTGACATGAATCACATCTACGTCGGCTGAGCCACTCAGCTCACTGGCAGACAGTAACTCTGCCTGGCCTGCGGGGCAGAGTTTATATTTTAACATCAATGGAGTGCTGCTATCTGTCAGTCTGTGAATGAAGAAATGGATAGAATTTAACAAGAGCGTCAACTAAATTGTCATTCAACTTGTACTCTTTATTTGAACTCGGAGTGTCAGCCGTGACTCAGTTGGTAGCACTCACTGAGTCGGAAGGTTGTGGGTTCGAGTTCCACTCTGGAGAGTGAATCACATAATCTCAGCTGACACTCCAGTGCAGTACTGAAGGAGTGCCGTCTTTTGGATGTGATGTTAAATGTTCTGCCCTCTCAGGTGGAAGTAAAATGGACTGTTCAAAGAGATGGGGATTTCTCCTGGGTTCCTGGCCAATATTTATCCCTCAATCAACATCACTAAAACAGATTATCTGGTCATTATCACATTGCTGTTTGTGGGATCTTGCTGTGTGTAATTTGGCTACTGTGTTTCCTACATTACAACAGTGACTACACTTCAAAAAGTATTTAATTGGTTGTAAAGCATTTTGGGACGTCCTGAGGTCGTGAAAGGTGCTATATAAATGAAAGTTCTTTCCTTCTAAACTTAGATTTGCTGGAGCTACCTTTTTAGCTATTGATTTCATGAACAAAATAATAATGTTATATGGGGTTTTATGAGATCTTGTAGTAATAATAATGATGTAATGGTAAAGGGCCAAGAAAGGATAATAGACCCAGTGCTTTTTTTTCTTGCAGACATGGAATAAACAACCCAAGGGAAGCCTGACTTTCAAAGCGGAAGAAGAAATAATCTGTAAGGTGACAACAGTGGAGCAGCTGACCTGCCCTTCAGAAAGGGGAGGGAAACTTGGTGAGAATGAGGGATTGGAGGAGGACGCTTTCATTGTGTGTGTGGATGAGGAGATCTCTGTGGATGATGATCATGTGCGTTATGACCTGGTGACATCGTGAACGGTGCATTTTCCAGTGTTTTATTTATATAGGTGAAACCAGCTGACTTTTCTGACTTGCAAGTAGAAAATTCTCATTCGCAAAAATTCACACTCAAACGCAGCGAGTAGTTATGATCTGGAATGCGCTGCTTGAAAGGATGGTGGAAGCAGATTTAATGGAGGCTTTCAAAAAGGAATTGGATAAATGCTTGAAGGGAAAAAATGTGCAGGGTTACGGGGGAATGGGACTAACTGGATTGCTCTTGCAACGAGCCGGCACAGACTCGATGGGCCGAATGGCCTCCTTCTGTGCTGTAACCGTTCTATGATTCTATGAACTGATCAGGACACTGCCGGTTAGTGGAAATCCAGGAATGAGGGGTCGAGCCGCAGATTTTGGTAACTTCCAGTTGTTCCACATCCTGACCACTCCAGTTAAACACAGCGACATGTAACGCAGATCACCACACTTCCAGTTCTCGCCGCGTTTTGGTCCAGTTCATCGAACCGTGGTGCGGTTCTGGCCTTGTAATATGCAGTCAGTTCCCAGTCAGTGAATTGCTCGCCTGTCAGTGTTCTAGTTTATCAACGACTGGCAGTGAGCTGCTAGGATTTTTCTGTTCTATAATTTGCTGAGCGAAGGACATACCGTGGGCAGGTGAGAAGAAAGGGCCAATCGAATGCAAACAACCCACTTAGAGATCGAGTGCAACAAACAGAAATACTTTGACCTGCAGTGGAGAATGTCCAAGTGTGTATTGTCTCACCTTGTCACTAGGTGCCATTTACTGTCTTTTGTTAGATTGTAGAGTTTAATGCATCAGGCATCATCATGCTCGTAGACACACACACTCGACACACACACACATGCATACCAGACATGCACATACAAGACACGCGCACGTACCAGACTTGCACATACCAGACAGACACATACACGCACACGCACAATAGATAGAAATGATTTAGGATTTTCAGCCTGTTGCTTGAGCAGAATTGACCGACTGTTTCTGACAGCGTACATTATTGTTTCTTCCATTGCATTAACTTCTGAACAGTGGCGTGGGCAGGATTCTTTTCGGGGGCGTTTGTGATATGAGTTTGCCAGACCAAACAAAACCACTTCCAGAGGTCTATTTCACATCAAGGTGCAAATAGAAACATTAATACTTGCATTAATTTAACAATTCAAATAAAGCAAATGAAAAAAAAACACAGTCCTGTCCGACAAAAGCTCTGAAGCACAAAGTCCAAGTGTCGCTAATCTATTAATAACTTTATGATTTGCTGCAATATTGCAGTGAGCATTTAGAAGCACAAACCCAACTAATCGGTTTACACTGGTCGAATTGCGGAACTTACTAGATCTGGAAGAACATTGGTTGTTTCTGTCGAGTCATCCAGGGCACGTTCCTTCAAAAGGAGTGGGCCAATAACAAAAAAAATGCTAGAAATTTCAGGGCAGCAGGAGGGGTATTTGGAAGATCCTGAATATCCCTCCTGCTCAATTTGATTGAACACTTGTAAATCGAGGTTTGAATTTCTGCCTTGTGAGTCGGAATCTCCTGATGGAACAGGCCCCTTTAAACGAACGCTGTTCCTATCTCCTGATACCCAGTGTACCTTCACACTTTTTACCTTAGTGTTTTTTTAAAAGGCATAGTTGCATTTTATCACAGCTTCAATTGTCTGTATATGTTTTAACTGGCTGTGCGTGCTGAAGAATGTAGATGTACTGTCAGGAGAAACCTTGCCGCTTATATTGGTGTATTCCCTTCGGGCCTTACGCAGTTCCTGGGTCGGTTACCCTTCGGGCATATTATGCCACGAAGCAGCCCAGTGAGCTGCCTGATGATTTCAGATTAAACCAACCAAGTGCCCTTTATATTATCTGAGAATAGATTTTTGTTAGGCGAGTGCATGAAAGGTTTCGGAACCAAGGTGGGTAGATGCAATTAAGATACAAATCCGCCATGATCTAATTGAATGGCGGAACAGGCTCGAGGGGTTGAATGGCCTACTCTTGTTGCTATGTTCCTAATATTTGTCCCTGGATATTCTGGCCTTGCCCGTTGACTGCTCTTAAGGAATAATGTTTACTGTATATATTTGTGAGTGTCAAATCTTCAATAAAAGTTTTATTACAATTGCTGATCTTCATTTCCAAGTAGGATTGTCCCATGGGAGTTTTCTGGATAGAAATGGAAAAAAAGACCTCCATTTGTATAGCACATTTCATGACCTCAGGACGTCCCAAAGCATTTTACAACCAATGAAGTACTTTTGAAGTCACTGTTGTAATGTAGGAAACGCAGTGGCCAATTTATGCACAGCAAGATCCCACAAACAGCAATGAGGGAAATTACCAGATAATCATTTTTAGTGATTTTGATTGAGGGATAAATATTTTCCAGTTTAAAAAGTTTGGAACTTTATCTGTCACTGGTGTTTTTACTCCCTCCAGTTATGATCTTAATGCCATTTTGACTGACCGCCTGTCCTGTGTTACCAGTTGGGATGTTTTAAAGGTGCATTATTGCTTCATCAGGGACCAAGGGTCATTTGCTGAAAGAGGCAGGAGCAGCCTACTGTGTAATGCCCTGTGACCCAGGGCTGCATCAACCAGGCACTACATCCCCGGCAGGGCTGACCTTTGCTGTACTGTAAGCCTTACCTTCGTGCGTCACGTACAGCTGTGTACAACACGTGGGCCTCATCTAAGCAGTCACAGTGCAAAAACACAACACAGAATGCACAGTGGCCATGATTAGGGCTCCCTCCTTCTGAGGATTTTAAAATAAAACTGATCCCATGGGCAGGGGTTAGAAGGAAGTATTTTTTAATACTTTTTGCTTTGTGAAACTCAACAGGACCCCTTGATTTTTGGACACAAGCCTCAAGCAAAGTTTGAGGATAGAAAATTGAAGCCTTTCCTCTACCGGATTAGTGAACAGTCAAAGGAAATGATTTGTGGTCACTTGGCAACTTCAAAATGCAACTAGATTGATATTTAAAGAAAGAAAGATTTGCATTCATATATATATAACTCCTTTCATGACCTCAAGTGCTTTACCACCAATTAAGTACTTTTGAAGTGTAGTCACTATTGTAATGTAGGAAACACAGCAGCCAATTTGCACACAGCAAGGTCCCACAATGACCAGATAACCTGTTTTTAGTTGTTGGCTGAGGGATAAATATTGGAGAACTCCCCTGCTTTTCTTCAAAACATGCCATGGGATCCTTAACGTCCACCTGAGAGGGCAGACAGGACCTCGGTTTAATGTCTCATCTGAAAGATGGCACCTCTGACACCGTAGCACTGTATTGAAGTGTCAGCCTAGATTATTTGCTCAAGTCTCCAGAGTGGGGCTTAAACCCACAACCTTCATGACTCAGAGGCGAGAGTGCTACACCTGAGCCACGGCTGACACCTACCTTACTAAGTATGGTGAGGGAGGGCTATTAATATTACTTAATGTTCCTTAAAATAGGAGATCAGTAGGTGGTGGGAGAGGGAATAATCAGACATGGAGTCTGGGTGCCATGACTTACCTTGCTCTGAGTTTTCTTATGCTAATGCCAGAATATATTAGGAATAATAAAATATATTAGGAATAAAATGTTAGGACAATGGTCACACGCAGCTATGGAGTGTTCTAGTTATCTCTGAGATGTGGCTCTATCTTTTCCTGGGCCTGTAATGTGAGCCCAATGCCACCAGAACAAATATCACAACTAGTCTTAAAGTGTTAGCTGTGGCTCAGTTGGTAGCACCTTCACCTCTGACTTAGAAGGTTGTGGGTTCATGCCCCACTCCAAGGGACTTGAGCATAAAATCTATGCTGACACTCGAGTGCTGCGCTGTTGGATGGTGCTATCTTTCGGATGAGATGTTAAACCGAGGCCCTATCTGCCTTCTCAGGTGGGCATAAAGGATCCTGTGGCACTATTTGAAGAAGAGCAGGGGAGTTCTCCCTGGAGTCCTGGGCAACATTGCTAAAAAAAACAGATGATCTGGTCGTTATCTCATTGTGAGATCTCGCTGTGTTCAATTTGGCAGCTGAATTTCCTACGTTTCAACAGTGACTTTTTGAGTATCTTGAGATGGGGGAAAGTCATTCATATCATAAATTTCACCAGAACAAATCTCGTGCTGGGATTAAATCACCAAGCCCAGTCAAAAAGGGACAACTGGGTCAAATGTGTCAATCAGGTTTAACGGCCATATGCCAGAAACTGTGATGGTCAGATTCCTCACAATTTGTTGAGCGCCCGACCATTTGGTCAGTGTTCATATCCTTGAACATTCCGTGGCAAGTAGCTACAGCTAGAGACAATCTTAATGTCTCCTTAAAAGCCCCTCTTATTTATCTCAGTTGACCCAACAATCTGCCTTTCAGACTATTGTCTTTTTAAAAATTCATTCTCAGGATGTGAGCGTCGCTGGCAAGGCCAGCATTTATTGTCCATCCCTAGTTGCCCACGGTTTGACACAATTGAGTGGGCCACTTTGGAGGGTAGTTAAGAGTCAACCATGTTGGTGAGGGACTGGAGTCACATACAGGTCCGGTAAGGTTTCCTTTCCTAAAGTACATTAGTGAACCAGTTGGGTTTTTACGACAATCCGACAGCTTCGTGGTCACTTTTACTGAGACCAGATTTCTATTTCCAGATTTTTTTGTCTTGACAGGTTTGTAACCATTGTGGTTGCAAATTCCTCAATCAGAGATTTGTTGCTTGTCTTTACATGAAAATATCTTTCCCTTCAGCTGTCTGAAATTTCTGATAAGCCCAGATCCCAGAATTAACCCTTTTAGTTCTCCCAGAATTCAGTAGTGTGGGTCAGAGGTTCAATATCTTACACCACATTAGCATGTTCTTCTCCTTTGGTTCATAATGTGTTACTGAAGTCTGTGCAATCTTTTCAATCTCCCAGGTGAGCACCATTGATATGACCATTGCTCATATCAATCAGCAGGGAAACCTGAATCCAACCCTTGGTGCTCATCTTTACTGATTCACTGGACAGCATCGTCCTACACGCATTGGAGGAGAGAGCATGTATGACTGACAGGTGGACTAGCCATACATGGATAGAGCTAAGTGTGAGTGATGATCAATACAACCAATTAGGCTATAGCCCAATTGACTGCTGTAGGATTGGTCATCAATCAAAGGAGAAATGGAATAGGCAGTGTAAGGGAAAAGATCTTTTCGATACTTCTCTCCACAGGTATATAATGTTCAGCACCTGAGCAATGAGAAGCCTTTTCAAGTTCATTAGAACAAAGCGATATTGATAGATTAGGTGAATGGAATTCAATGTAGACAAATGTGAGGTCATCCACTTTGGATCAAAAAAGGACAGAACAGGGTACTTTCTAAATGGTAAAAAGTTAAAAACAGTGGATGTCCAAAGGGACTTAGGGCTTCAGGTACATAAATCATTGAAGTGTCATGAACAGGTGCAGAAAATAATCAAGAAGGCTAATGGAATGCTGGTTTTATATCGAGAGGACTAGAGTACAAGGGGGCAGAAGTTATGCTGCAGCTATACAAAACCCTGGTTAGCCCGCACCTGGAATACTGTGAGCAGTTCTGGGCACCGCACCTTCGGAAGGACATATTGGCCTTGGAGGGAGTGCAGCGTAGGTTTACTGGAATGATACCCGGGCTTCAGGGTTAAGTTACGAGGAGAGATTACACAAATTGGGATTGTATTCTCTAGAGTTTAGAAGGTTAAGGGGTGATCTGATCGAAGTCTATAAGATATTAAGGGGAACAGATAGGGTGGATAGAGAGAAACTATTTCCGCTGGTTGGGGATTCTAGGAGTAGGGGGCACAGTCTAAAAATTAGAGCCAGACCTTTCAGGAGTGAGATTAGAAAACATTTCTACACACAAAGGGTGGTAGAAGTTTGGAACTCTCTTCCGCAAACGGCAGTTGATACTAGCTCAATTGCTGAATTTAAATCTGAGATAGATAGCTTTTTGGCAACCAAAGGTATTAAGGGATATGGGCCAAAGGCAGGTATATGGAGTTAGATCACAGATCAGCCATGATCTTATCAAATGGCGGAGCAGGCACGAGGGGCTGAATGGCCTACTCCTGTTCCTATGTTCCTAGAACCTAAACCCAGATATAAAGAAATACAACCTTGAAGCAGGGAATGCGACTCAATGACGAAGGGTGATCAGTCCTCGTAGCAGAAGGAGAAACTTTCCTCACCGGTGTTCCCTGGCGTCTCTTTTTTCAGGACCCCTGGTCCTGGGCTCTCACCTTCTCTCGGCAGCACACAATCTTACACCTCTCCACCTTATCACAAAATCTTTAGCTTTAGACTGATTGGTCAAAGCCCTTTCACCTCTTCCTAGGCAACTGTCTTCTCCAATCCACTCACGTGGAGTGACTGCAGACCATTGGCTCATCACTGCTCTGAAGCTGTCTAACTAATATGCAGAATCTGCAGCTGGATCCTGCTGAGACCCCCTTTAGACAATGCCTTTGTTTACAGTTATCATGTTCATTCTGTTTCTGCAGCCTCAGCAAGGTCTTTTATGACCACCTGAGGAGAGGCGGACAGGACCTGTTAGATGTTCTACTGAACAAATCCATATTAATTTCTCTTGATCTGGATTTTAATTCCTGATTTCTTCAGCAGTGGAACTTCACGGTTTAGACCTTCAGGCATGTTGTCTCCAATGACCTGCAGGTAATAACTTGAGCACCTTTATTTAAACAGATGCTTTTCCAGCTGTCTTTTGAAGCTGCCAATTGGCAAAGCATCAACCATTTTCTAAAATTGTTTATCCTTTGGTCTCATTTGATCCTTAATTTTGTGCCCTCTAGTTGTGTTCTCACAATCCAAGTTGAGTAGCCTGCCTCTGTCTGTATTACACTTTAAAGAATCATGTCCTTTCTCAGTGAAACCAAGTTCAGACTGTGAGACTCTCCTCACTTTAATTCCAAGTTCTGGACTCCTCCATTTGTTCTTCCCTGAAATTTCTCCAACGTATACCAATGATCTTTTAAGTCTAGTTATCTGTTTCCACGGATGACTACCTCAGAATTTCACACCGTTTGCTTAATTGAATTCGTTCTGACAGTATTATTTTTTACTCATTCTCAGGAAGTGGGCAACACTAGCAAGGCCGGCATTTATTGCCCATCCCCAATTGCCCTTGAGAAGGTGGTGGTGAGCCGCCTTCTTGAACCGCTGCAGTCCGTGTGGTGAAGGTTCTCCCACAGTGCTGTTAGGTAGGGAGTTCCAGGAATTTCACCCAGCGACGATGAAGGAACGGCGATATATGTGCAAGTCGGGATAGTGTGTGAGTTGGAGGGGAACTTGGAGGTGACGGTGTTCCCATGCGTCTGCTGCCCTTGTCCTTCTGGGTGGTGGAGGTCGTGGGTTTGGGAGGTGCTGCCGAAGAAGCCTTGGCGAGTTGCTGTGGTGCATGGTGACTAGCGTGCAAACAGTAAGCAGTTCTGTCAACTGTAAAAATAAAAGCCAGACTCCCAACTAGAAGACTGCAGTTGAAATTCAAAGGGGCAGGACTTACTGTTAATCTACAGGAGCCAGTCAAGCCCCAAGCTGTTTCATTTCCTCTTTTATCATTTCTTTTTGAAATAGATGATCGTGCAGACCATGGAACAGCTCTGCCCAAATCATTTCCCTCAGACACAGCAGCAACTTGTGATCGCTGCCCATCCGGCTACTGTTTTGCGTGGGATGGTTTGGAGTGAGTGAGCTTGACACTGTGCACTTGGCCTGCGTATCATGAGCCTTAAAGTGTTTATTTTGGCACCAAGATCGGGTAATGTAACTCATAGAGGATGAGGAAGATTCCTTTGCATTGTTACTATTTATTTTAAAATGCTAGCTGGAGGTAGAGAGGAATATTTAGAAAAAGATAGACTTGCATTTATATAGCGCCTTTCATGACCTCAAGATGTCCAAAAGCACTTCACAGCCACTGAAGTACTTTTGAAGTGTAGTCACTGTTGTAATGTAGGAAACGTGGCAGACAAATTGCACACAGCAAGATCCCACAAACAGCAATGTGATAATGACCAGATCTTCTGTTTTAGTGATGTTGGTTGAGGAGTAAATATTGGCCAGGACACCGGGGAGAATTCCCCTGCTCTTCTTCCAGTAGTGCAATGGGATCATTTACATCCACCTGAGAGGGCAGACTGGGCCTCGGTTTATCGCCTCATCTAGAAGTCAGCACCTCCGACAGTGCAGCGCTCCCTCAGTACTGCACTGGGAGTGTCAGCCTAGATTACATGCTCAATTCCCTGGAGCAGGACTTGAACCCACAACCGTCTGACTCAGATGTGAGAGTGCTACCACTAAGCCACGGCTGACATCATGGGAGTGCTGACCAACATTTATCCCTCAACTAACATCATTAAAAGTTTTGCTGTTGCCACATTTCCCTCTATTACAACATAGTGAAGCCTTTTGGGACGTCATGAGGTTGTGAAATGCCCCATAGAAATGCAAGTTTTTACTCTCTCAAAGTGACCTAGAAAGCACAATCACTACAGGAGGCCTAAGGGTGACTAGGGCTAGCAACGCCAACATCCCGAGGACAAACTTTTTTTTAAAAGTCAGGATTGCAATCCAGTGTTTGTTTTTAATGTCTAGATCTGATTACATGAGTTTGATTTAATGTATGGGGCAAGCACTAGCTGTGGAGGTAGTGTAGGAAAAAGAGGAGGGGGGAGAGAGAGAAACAAACAGCACTGTGACTCAATCAGATTCGTGGAAGAGATCACTCACTTGCAACTTCACCAGTAAACTCTAAAAACAGTACGAAGAACAAATGTAGAGTTCAAAGTAGTCCATGTGTTGATGCTGGGAAACCATCTTTTCACTGAGACTGACTCACAGCCTTCGAAATTGAGAATCCTCTTTTCTACAGCCCCCTTTTTAAAATAAAAACACATTTTACCAACGTGTGAATCTGGTAAGTTTCTCTTTGGTGACGCGTGAGACCCCGAGAGTCGAAGGGGGTGGATCAAAGTTGGGCAACCTCCCAAAAACAACTTGCATTTATAAAGCGCCTTTAATGTAGTAAAACGTCCCAAGGCGGCTCACAGGAGAGTTATCAAACAAAAATTGACATCGAGCTAAAGAAGGAGACATTAGGACAAGTGTCAAAAATTGCGTGGTCAAAGAGGTAGGTTTTAAGGAGTGTCTTAAAGAAGGAGAGGTGGAGAGGTTTAGGGAGGGAATTCCAGAGCTTTGGGCCTAGACAGCTGAAGGCACGGCCGCCAATGGTGGGGTGAAGGGAGTCGGATTTGCACAAGGGGCCAGAATTGGAGGAACGCAGAGATCTTGGAGGTTTGTAGGGCTCGCGGAGGTTACAGAGATGAGGAGGGGCGAGGCCATGGAGGGATTTGAAGACGAGGATGAGAATTTTAAATTTGAGGCGCTGGTGGACTGGGAGCCAATGTAGGTCAGTGAGCACAGGGGTGATGGGTGAACAGGAATTGGTGCATTCCAGACACCATGAAACTCCCTACCGAAAGCCCCTCTGTAAAGCCACCCTCATTGACAGCTCCCTTGGCCCACTCCCAGCCCCTCCTCCTGCTCCTGCTTAGTCTGACCCCAAACAATGAATCACTTTGGAATATTTTACTACGTTAAATGTGCTGTACAAATGAAAGTTCTTCCTGCTGTTACGATTGGCCTAGGTGCATTGTTGATATTTAATTATTTGAGTATCCTCATAATACAAACACTGAGGGGAAAAGGGAACGTAGGACAGATTCCGTGTCTATAAAACCGGTTGGGTATGTAGATGGAAAGCAATCCAGTTCTGACAGGGCCCACTACATTCTAATGCCTGAGAGGTTGAAACTCCTATTCGCTCTGTTTAAGGTGTGTGAATGGGTTACCACAGCAAACAGAGGAACCTCGACCCCTTAATGGCCGGGAAGTTCCTCGGACCTGCTCCCAATTTACCACCAGATTATCACCGGAAATGCGCCGGAACTCCCGTTCACACACTTCTGACAAAGTTACGGACAAAGGCAGCGGAATCGGGGAAATTTCTGGCCATTGTCTTTTGTCACCACACCATCACCAAACATTATTAAAACAGATTATCTGGTCATTATCACATTGATGTTTGTGGGACCTTGCTGTAGGCAAATTGGCTGCCGCATTTCCTACATTACAGTGACTACACTTCAAAAGTACTTCATTGGCTGTAAAGCGCTTTGGAACATCATGAGGTCATGAACGGCACTATAAGTTCTTCTTTTATCGGTGTGGGTCACTGAGGTGCACATCACAGATCACAACTACAAGTAGAACTGTAGTCCACGTAACTCACGTTATCTACGTTCTTCGTTGGCTGTTTTCTCCACAATGAACGGACTGGTCGGGAAATTCCTCGGAGCTGCTCCTGGCTTCGCTCTCATTACTTCGCCGGATGGACGGTGGAAATCCGTGAATAAATGGGGTTTCCGACAGACTTCCGGTGAAGTTACAGCAGCGCTGTTAATGCCTGGTGTAAAGATAGCCCACAGGAATGTTGCGGGCATCGAGTGCTCCTACATGAATTTTGCTGCTCAGAGAACCTGCCACACAAAGTGTAGATGGGCATTCCTGTTCATTTGTGAAGATCTCAAGCTGTCATTACTCACAGACCTGGGTCTTCTGATTTAGGGTTCATCCACCAATGAGGGAGCAGACTGAGGACAGCCCTTTCCAAATCTCCAGGCCCACAAAATTCAAACAGGAGAAATTGGTAGAGTAAGAAATATAAGGGCAAGTAGAAACTGAGCTGCCAGGACCACACGTCGATGGATGGGGTCCTTGGGCAGAGATGTGAGGCCCATGGGCTGATAGATAGTCGATGCCCATTACCTGATAGATAGCAGAGGCCCATTGACTGATAGATAGCAGAGGCCCATTGACTGATAGATAGCAGAGGCCCATTGACTGATAGATAGCAGAGGCCCATTGACTGATACATAGCAGAGGCCCATTGACTGATAGATAGCAGAGGCCCATTGACTGATACATAGCAGAGGCCCATTGACTGATAGATAGCAGAGGCCCATTGACTGATAGATAGCAGAGGCCCATTGACTGATAGATAGCAGAGGCCCATTGACTGATAGATAGCAGAGGCCCATTGACTGATAGATAGCAGAGGCCCATTACCTGATAGATAGCAGAGGCCCATTGACTGATAGATAGCAGAGGCCCATTGACTGATACATAGCAGAGGCCCATTGACTGATAGATAGCAGAGGCCCATTGACTGATACATAGCAGAGGCCCATTGACTGATAGATAGCAGAGGCCCATTGACTGATAGATAGCAGAGGCCCATTGACTGATAGATAGCAGAGGCCCATTACCTGATAGATAGCAGAGGCCCATTGACTGATAGATAGCAGAGGCCCATTGACTGATACATAGCAGAGGCCCATTGACTGATACATAGCAGAGGCCCATTGACTGATACATAGCAGAGGCCCATTGACTGATACATAGCAGAGGCCCATTGACTGATAGATAGCAGAGGCCCATTGACTGATAAATAGCAGAGGCGCATTGACTGATAGATAGTCGATGCCCATTGACTGATAGATAGCAGAGGCCCACAGGTGGATAGATAGGGGCCACGAGCGAACAGTCAGGGTCCACTGGCTGCGAGATAGCTGGGGGCCGTGGGCAGGTATATGGGGACCATGGATAGCTGAGGCCGTGGGCAGGTATATGGGGATCATGGGCTGTTAGATAGTTGGGGGCTGTGGGTGGGTATATGGGGACCACGGGGTGATAGATAGTTGGGGGCTGTGGGTGGGTATATGGGGACCATGGGGTGATGGATAGCTGGGGGCCGTGGGTGGGTATATGGGGACCATGGGGTGATGGATAGTTGGGGGCCGTGGGTGGGTATATGGGGACCATGGGCTGATGGATAGTTGGGGGCTGTGGGTGGGTATATGGGGACCATGGGGTGATGGATAGCTGGGGGCCGTGGGTGGGTATATGGGGACCATGGGGTGATGGATAGTTGGGGGCCGTGGGTGGGTATATGGGGACCATGGGCTGATAGATAGCTGGGGGCCGTGGGTGGGTATATGGGGACCATGGGCTGATAGATAGCTGGGGGCTGTGGGTGGGTATATGGGGACCATGGGCTGATAGATAGGTGGGGGCTGTGGGTGGGTATATGGGGACCATGGGGTGATGGATAGTTGGGGGCCGTGGATGGGTATATGGGGACCATGGGGTGATAGATAGCTGGGGGCCGTGGGTGGGTATATGGGGACCATGGGCTGATAGATAGCTGGGGGCCGTGGGTGGGTATATGGGGACCATGGGCTGATGGATAGTTGGGGGCCGTGGGTGGGTATATGGGGACCATGGGGTGATGGATAGCTGGGGGCCGTGGGTGGGTATATGGGGACCATGGGGTGATAGATAGTTGGGGGCCGTGGGTGGGTATATGGGGACCATGGGCTGATGGATAGCTGGTGGCCGTGAATGAGTAGATGATGCCTGCAGGTCGCTATCTGGGACCTTCGGATTGGCAGCAAGGGCCCTAAGGTGGATAGTCAGGGACTTGAGTGGATTGGTGAGGCCTGTGGGTAAGTAGCTGTAGCCAATGGGGGGATAGCTGGGATTACATAGAATCTACAGCCCAGAAGCAGGCCATTGGGTCCAACTGGTCTATGGCGCCGTTTAAACTCCCCACGAACTCCTCCCACTCTACCTCCTCCCACCCTGCCCCCTGTATCACTCTATTCCCTTCTCCCTCATGTACCCATCAATCGGTCCCTTAAATGCATCGACACTCTCTGCTTCCACCACTTCGCGCGGCAGCGAGTTCCACTCTCTGTGTAAAGAAAGTCCTCCTAAATTCTTGATTTGATCTATCAGTGGCGATCTTATATTTACGCCCCCTTTGCTCTGGAGTAAAGCTGCAATATGACCAGGATTATGAGATCAGGACAAGTGTGTGGTTCACTGCCCTCTTTCTTTGCGCTCCACGCTGCCCACCTGAAACTAAACAGCCATTTTATCTCAGCTATCCGGGAGTGAGCCCAGGCACGTTTAAATGGGCCAGCGGCTGAAATCGATCGACGGTGAGTTACTGTACCGTGACTTACATCCACACATTGCTGATTTCGAAGGGTGGGTGGGGGGGGGTGTGGAGGAGTTAATAGATAGGGCTAACTACCCAGGGAGCAAGTGTACGGGGAAACAGAGGGGGCAGCCGAGAGAGATCGCCACTCATTCAATTTATCGGGAAGGGCAATCTTTTCATTCCCTTTGTGCCAAGGGTTTGCTGACTCAATTTCATCAACGAATCGTTGAGATTCAAATTGAAACTGATGATTCACTTTCCGTTTTGGACAAAAGGAAACATTAAAAAGATCAGAATGAGGAAAGACTGGAGAAACCTGGGCCCTATGACCTTGAAAGGAGAGATCTGAGAGGAATATTCTGAGAGGACAGGAAAGATGTATCCAGATTATTACTCCAAACTACATTGCAAGAGTAAAACAATTTATATTTTTATACAGCACTTTTAACGTAAAAAAAACCATCTCCAGGGGTTTTAGAGTAGGGTCAAAGGACATAGGTTCAAACTAGGCCTACTATCAGGAAGTGTGATGGGGGAGCAATTTTCACCAGCCCGCATGACCCATCATTGACCCTGTTGAACTTTCCCGGGTCAGTGTATTTTACATAACGAGGGCGGGACTTCGATGGGATCGTTGCCTCCAATTGGGAACTCGCCACTCAAGGGAGGGGGCCAGAAATAGTAACCACTGCCAGATTTGAACACCTGTAGTGGTTTAAAGGACCCTGCACCACTGGGAGGAATTTGGAAGGGAGGGGAACAGCTACCAACACATCATGGCAGGCCCACCTCCCCATTTAAAATCTTTCGACACCTCAAAGGAAGTTCTCATTAGTGAGATTCAGGGAAAGAAAAGTCGGGGGGTGGGGCGTTAGGCTGGGAGGGGAAGAGGTCCTATAAGAGTATAGTGCAGGCACAGTGGGAGGAGAATGCCCTAGTAGTGAATTCACAATGTTCGCACAGCTACCCGGTGCTACAAGAAATGTAATGACCTGACCAGGTGAGACAAAGCAAGAGTAAGAGACACCTTCCAAAAGCGTACTTGTTTGCCGTTTACAACCACCTTCTCCTCACCGTGTTGAAGTATCTAAAGAGTTTTCCATTCCCATCCCGGAGATCTATCAGGCCCTTCTGACCCTTCACTCCCTGCTGTTCCTGAATGGACTCTGCTGACAGCCTCACCTGGCTCAATGGTTGCTGCTTTCATTTAACTGTCATCACCCCATTATGGTCTGTTAAACTGTCTCATAGCAACTAGAGGCCATTTATGTTGTCTGTTTTCTTCTTAAAGGGGGAAGCAGTGCGCAACCGCTGAGAAAGACCGGCCACAGCTGAGCGAAAGGCGACAGAGAGTAGGGATAATGGGAAGGTACTCACATTGGCAGGATGTGACTAGTGGAGTCTCGCAGGGATCTGTCTTGGGCCTCAATTATTCACAATATTTATTAACGACTTAGACGAAGGCATAGAAAGTCTCATATCTAAGTTGGCCGATGACACAAAGATTGGTGGTATTGCAAGCAGTGTAGATGAAAACATAAAATTACAAAGCGATATTGATAGATTAGGTGAATGGGCAAAACTGTAGCAAATGGAATTCAATGTAGACAAATGTGAGATCATCCACTTTGGACCAAAAAAGGACAGAACAGGGTACTTTCTAAATGGTAAAAAGTTAATAACTGTGGATGTGCAAAGGGACTTGGGGGTTCAGGTACATAGATCATTGAAGTGTCATGAACAGGTGCAGAAAATAATCAAGAAGGCTAATGGAATGCTGGCCTTTATATCTAGAGGACTGGAGTACACGGGGGCAGAAGTTATGCTGCAGCTATACAAAACCCTGGTTAGACCACACCTGGAGTACTGTGAGCAGTTCTGGGCACTGCACCTTCAGAAGGACATATTGGCCTTGGAGGGAGTGCAGCGTAGGTTTACTAGAATGATACCCGGATTTGAAGGGTTAAGTTACGAGGAGAGATTACACAAATTGGGGTTGTATTCTCTCGAGTTTAGAAGGTGAAGGGGTGATCTGATCAAAGTTTATAAGATATTAAGGGGAACGGATAGGGTGGATAGAGAGAAACTATTTCCGCTGGTTGGGGATTTTCGGAGTAGGGGGCACAGTCTAAAAATTAGAGCCAGACCTTTCAGGAGCGAGATTAGAAAACATTTCTACACACAAAGGGTGGTAGAAGTTTGGAACTCTCTTCCGCAAACGGCAATTGATACTAGCTCAATTGCTAAATTTAAATCTGAGATAGACAGCTTTTTGGCAACCAAAGGTATTAAGGGATATGGGCCAAAGGCAGGTATATGGAGTTAGATCATAGTTTCTATGTTCCACAGGCATGATGGGCTGAATGGCCATTTCTATGCCTTACGATTCTATGTATGATTCTATAAGATGAATGTTATTTGGCCCTTTGGCTTCAAGCCATGCTGGCACTTTTTCTCATGAGCCCTAATTTATAAGCATGAGTGGGAGGTACCTTGAGGTGCTGGTCGCAGACTAGTTTCTGTACATGAATGAGTCGTTCTAGTGGGAGGGGGGAGTTGCAGACAGGGACGGTTAATGCAGGTGGGCAGAACTGGAAATCGGGAGAAGGTCTTCTCCTTATCAGATGGCAGAAAGGTCTCTTGCAGTTGGCAATGGATTGTCCTCTGCATCTTCTTATAGGAACATAGGAACAGGAGTAGGCCATTCAGCCCCTCGTGCCTGCTTCGCCATTTGATAAGATCATGGCTGATCTGTGATCTAACTCCATATACCCACCTTTGGCCCATATCCCTTAATACCTTTGGTTGCCAAAAAGCTGTCTATCTCAGATTTAAATTTAGCAATTGAGCTGGTATCAATTGCCGTGTTGCGGAAGAGAGTTCCAAACTTCTACAACCCTTTGTGTGTAGAAATGTTTTCTAATCTCACTCCTGAAAGGTCTGGCTCTAATTTTTAGACTGTGCCCCCTACTCCTAGAATCCTCAACCAGTGGAAATAGTTTCTCTCTATCCACCCTATCTGTTCCCCTTAATATCTTATAAACTTCGATCACATCACCCCTTAACCTTCGAAACGCTAGAGAATACAGCCCCAATTTGTGTAATCTCTCCTCGTAACTTAACCCTTCTTCATGGTGCGACTGCTCTGCCTAACTGCCCTCTGCTCTTCCCCCCCCCAAATCTTCATCCTCTGGGGTCTTCCGATCGGAGGCCTCTTTGCAAGGTTAGGTTGTACAGTATGGGGCACACCACCATGGTCCTTGAAGTTAGGAACATAGGAATATAAGACAGGAGTAGGCCATTCAGCCCCTCGAGCCTGCTCCGCCATTCAATTACATCATGGCCGATCTGCACCTCAATTCTATTTACCCACCTTTGCTCCATATCCCTTGATACCCTTACCCAACAAAAATCTATCCTTCTGAGTCTTGAAAGCTCCAATTGTCCCCCAGCATCCACAGCCTTTTGGGGGAGAGAGTTCTACATTTCCACTAATCTTTGTGTGAAAAAGTGTTTCCTGATTTCACTGCTCAATGGCCTAACTCTAATTTTAAGATTGTTACCCCTTCTCCTTGATTCCCCCACCAGAAGAAATAGTTCTAAACCAAGTTATGACCACACTATATCGTAGAATGACCCCCTGACCCATCCAGGCACCTGAAACATGTCCGAATCCCACTAGTCTGCTCGACGATGACCCTGGTGGTTGTGGGGAATCTTGTTGTAGCGGTGCTGAGCTGGTGTCATTAGCTACAGGCATCGAAGATCACCTTGGTCTCCTAGGATCCACCCAGACACCTGCCTTTCCGATTCATGGGGTGGTGGAACTGGGGCTGCCTTAAAATGAAGGCATCGAGGCAGCTCCGTGGAAAACGAGCATCAATGGACAAGGTGCAGTGCTGGGCACTGAGTGAGGGGAATGCTCTCCTGTTGTACGAGCGGATGGGATTGATAAAGGGAGGCCTCATGGCTATTCTGTAAGAGTCTGGTTCCCTATTACACTGGTGGTGGGTGTCAGCCGAGGATCAGCGGTAGCATTCTTGCCTCTGAGCCAGAGGGTCGTGGGTTTACGTCCCACTCCAGAGACTTGAGTACAAAATCTAGGTTGATATTCCAGTGCAGTACTGAGGGAGTGCTGCACTGTTGGAGATGCCGTCTCTCGGATGAGACATTAAACCGAGGCCCCGTCTGCCCTCTCAGGTGGATGTAAAAGATCCCATGGTACTATTTGAAGAAGAGCAGGGGAGTTCTCCCAATATTTATTCTTCAACCGACATCAATAAAAACAGATGATTTGGTCATTATCACATTGCTGTTTGTGGGATCTTGCTGTGTACAAATTGGCTGCCACGTTTCCTACATTACAACAGTGGCTACACTTCAAAAGTACTTAATTGGCTGTAAAGTGCTTTGGGATGTCCTGAGGATGTGAAAGGCGCTATATAAATGCAAGTCATTTTTTTTAATGGGAAAGCTGATTCTACCAAATGCCTCTGTGACTCGCCTGACCTATCTGTGCACAGCTGATTGGCGAATGCTACTGATACCCGCAGGGGCAGCCTGGAATGGCCATGTAGCAGATGTATTCATGCGGAGACTGGTGGTGTTTTATCGATGGTGGAGTTGGCCTCAAGTTAGATTCCAGCACCTCACGTAAGTCATTGACGGCAGCCAGCGTGAAGTGTCGGGTCCGCAAACTCTACCCCTGGGTCAGGACAGATAGGAGTACCCTGACCTGTATATTTGGGAGTGGGAGGTAACAGTGGGAGGTACCATCTATCTCCAGCACTGCCTGGCCTCCCCTTGAATTCCTTGTACTCGTTTTCCCCTCGGTCACACAGATAGAGGGGTCGTGCCATAGGAAAACTGCCCTTTAAATCACTTCAGCCCAGCAACACTGGCACCCGCTTTATACCAGTGTCGGTAACCATGGACGTAAATGAGTCGCTAAAGTCAGAAGATGAGCTGTCCATCGTGATTTTCGTGTCACTTCCCTCTGCCCGCCCGTATTTGGGCATCACTTCTGCCGGACGGTTTTCCGGGTGGCGATGCCTCGTTACTCAGGCCCTGCCAGTTTAAACTTCCAGGCTCAGAAGAACTTGCATTTACGTAACACCTTATCACATCCCAAAGCGTTTCACAGTCACTTTCGAAGTACAGTCACCATTGTTATGGAGGTCCCACAAATCCTGTGATTTTTGCTGGTGTTGGTTGAGGGAGGGATATTGGCTCTTGGTTCTCAGCTGCTCCATCTACTGGCAGCTGAAAATATTACAAGCAGCTCGTTTTGAAAATCCACAATAAACGCAGGGTTTTAAAGTTTATTAATGGATTCAGTTTTAAAATCTCACAATGTGATGGCCGCCCAATTGAAGATCAGGGAGCTTAAGATAGGAGTGTGTTTCAAAATGTTTAAACAATTGTGACTAATGTTAATTGATTTTGAATTCCGGGTAATTTCCCTTCAGGCAAAATTCTTTTAATTAAAAAGTTAAATCTCTGTAAAACGTGACTTGTCCTGTAACTTTGTCCTGTGAATTTAAAATAAAATTGCTGGACTATAACTTGGTGTTGTAAAATTGTTTACAATTGTCAACCCCAGTCCATCACCGGCATCTCCACATTGTAACTTTTCAGTTATAGGCGAGCTGCCAACTCTGGTTGGACATATTCCAAGGGGTTCCATCACATGACCTCTGGCCCCCCACACACTTGCCATTGGTCGCTTGACACGCCAATCCTCATGAAGCACCGCCTTCCCACACCGATTGGAGACCAAACAGAATCTCTGTTACCCGATTGGATGATTGTTGACTGTCAGTCAAACAGCCCATTTTCCCATCTCCAATATTTTTATAACTAATAAACAAAAGTGTTCAAAGCAAATGAAACCTTTTGTTAATGCCCCTGTGATTTTTCTCTCAGCAGTGTGTGGAAGATTAATCTTTAATTCCTGGAGACTCCAGGGCAATCCAGGAGGGTTGGCAACCTAGTTTACAATGTTAATTTGTTGCTGTAAATCTAATATTCAGTGCCTAATGTGAGAACGCTGACGTATCAATGTAATAGGAACAGGAGTAGGCCATTCAGCCCCTCGTTCAGCCCCTAATCCTGGCCTGCGATCGAAGGCTAACAACACTTGCAGTGGGTGAAGTATGAAGAGGTGAAGGGACATTAAAGGAACAAACTGCAGATGCCGGGAATGTGAAATAAAAAAAAGCACAGTGATATGTGATCACGAGGTAGGCTGTCAGCAAATGAAACCTCAAGCTGCCTTTTCTCTTTACAGATTTAGTAGCAGCATTTCCTGGCGTTGTTTCAGTGCCTCATTTATCCTGCCTGACCTGATGTGCAATCCTCCTGCCCAGGAGAGGGCTCTGTGCGTGCAGAGTTACACATGTCAAGCTCTCCTCCCAGTGGCCAAACGTTGAATGTTTAGGGAGGCCGGGTGGGATTATCCGCGCTCTCTAAACACTTAACACAGGCCAGTTTAAAGATTGCCCACAGATCGCATGGCAGGATATGATCTGTCTACTCTGCCCCAGCAATGAGGCTCAACCTCACCCTCAGCACAGGCCCCTCTCTACAGCACCAGTGTGGCAATTCCATTTCCCACATTAACCATCCTTAGGTCACTCTGGAGTTGAGGTAAAGAAAGAACGAACTTGTATTTGTATAGTGCCTTTCACAGCCTCGGGATGTACCAAAGAGCTTTACAGCCAATGAAGTATAGTCACTGTTATAATGTAGGAAATGCAGCAGCCAATGTGTGCACAGCAAGATCCCACAATCAGCAATGTGATAATGACCAGATCATCTGTTTTAGTGATGTCGGTTGAGGGATAAATATTGGCCAGGACACCAGAAAGAACTCCGCAACTCTTCTTCGAAATAATGCCATGGAATCTTTTACATCCACCTGAGAGGGCAGACTGAGCCTTGGCTTAACATTTGATCCCAAGGACAGCACCTCTGACAGTGCAGCAATGGAGTGTCAACCTGCATTACGTGCTCAAGTTTCTGGAGTAGGACTTGAACCTATAACCTTCTGACTCAAAGGCAAGAGTGCTGCCGCTGAGCCACGGCTGACACATCAGCCACATGTAAACCAACCATGATCTAATAGAATGGCGGAGCAGGCTCACCATCACCATTTAGTGGTCATGGTCACCAGTAAGCGGAGTAAGACTGACCAAACTCATTTCACATGGGTCCCTTACAGCCAGCATCCAGTCCCATCCTATCAGTCTGGCCTGGATTTGAACTCACAGTCCCAGCCAGTTCCCAAAGCGGTTTTAAGCTCTAAATTGGCACGTGTTCACCTCCAGCTGATAGGACAAGGTACTGTTGGAGTTTGTGACATGGGACTTCAGTACGTACCCTGCTGTGTTGTGCCCACCTGCAGAACGATTGACTTAACATGGCAGCTGAAGGGATGGGCTTCACGGGTGCAGTGACTTGGCCTTTGTCTTATTTTCCGAGTCACAAGGAATCAGTCTGTTTTTTCCTGGCCTCAAGAAGCAGTGAAGCTTCTTCCCAACTTGTCGTTGATTGTTGAGGAGATGGTTCCCACCCAGTAGAGTGGTGGAATGGATTGTCCCACTCAGCCAGCCAGCGAGGTGACCTTCCTTCAGATACAGAGCATCGAACGGCACAATATTGAGAATCTTATTGAGACATAAGGGCTTATGTCCACCCCAATGGTTAGAGAAAATTTAGGAAGCTGCATAGAAATTTGAACCCACAGTAGCTTTTATTTTTCGGGCACTAAACGGCCCCTAAGCCCCCAATATGATGGGCAGGAAGCACACGCTGATTACGAGCTGGAAGTGGGCCGTCGCCATATTGATAAAGGCCAAAAAATTGATGTGCAGTTCCCACACCCAAAACAGGTGTGAGACCATTTGCATTTACAAATCAGGGGCCTAATGCCTGTTGGAGGCCCCCATGGCAAGATTGGTTTGCCCTGAGGCAGCCAGCGCTGACTACACTCAGGAAAACCAAACCTGCATGTGACCTAATAGATCCTTAAAGGGACCGCCGCAGAACTCAGCCAACAAGGTAAGCTTTGAAGCAAGGAAAATATACTTAACCTCAATGTGGAGCCAGGAAGAGCCGGAGAGGAGCAGGTCCCAATCGCCCACCCCCCTTTCCCACTTATCTGAGGGTCTAATCTTCGACCAGCCTTCGCCGGGCGAGCTGCCTCTTATTCTCCACGACTCACAGGCTCGATGGAAATAAGGTGAGGCCCAATATCGGGGTGGGGGGGGGGAGGCCTCAGGCCTCACCATTCAGGCACGGGGATGGAACACTACATCCTCTGTCCATCCAGAAATGGGAGCAGCCGAATTTCTAGGCTCATGGTCCCCTTTCTGAAACCTATAGACGAATGTGTTGCATTGTGTGCAATAAGGAGGGTGGGTAGTTTTTTGATTGTGAAAGGGTTTAAGCACATTGTCAGCCGCAGTCCCTGTTACATGCGACACGAGAGGTTGAGCTCTTGCGGTGTTTGTTTGAAGGATTCCACGCTGCTGTACATGGGGCCTTGGGTTGTTTGTAATGGAAAGTCGGTATTGTCTATCTCTGTTAAATTGACAAAAGGAAACAAAACAATATTTAAATATTAAGGGAGAGCAGGCAAACTGTGTGAGACACTTAACCTGAAGAGTGACAGGGGGGTGAGTGATGGGTGAGGGCTCAGGATGCTGCAGAATGAGATTGAGAAGGGAGGCGCAAGAGTGTTTGATTCCAGAAAGACTATGTGCAGCTTCCTAAATTTTCTCCAACCGTCGGGATGTACTGACTCTCCAACGGTGCTGTTGGTGTCAAGCCGTTTCTTATCACGCTGACACTGCCATTACAGCGTGACTCCTGAATCAGGAGTCGAGGCCAGGTCTGGCCCCAGAACAGAGTGGAGTGAGAGTCCTCCCAAGGAGGGGGTGCGCGCTCTGGAGCCAGTGCTGATCTCAGTCGTGGATTTCCGCAGTGCAGGTTCAGCACTGGCGTGAACATAGGAACATAGGAACAGGAGTAGGCCATTTAGCCCCTTGAGTCTGATCGACCATTCAATGAGATCATGGCTGACCTGTGACCTAACTCCATATTCCTGCCGTAGCCCCATATCCCTTAATACCTTTGGTTAACAAAAATCTATCAATCTCAGATTTAAAATTAACAATTGAGCTAACATCAACTGCCATTTGGGGAAGAGAGTTCCAAACTTCTACCACCCTTTGTGTGTAGAAATGTTTCCTAACTTCACTCCTGAAAGTCCTGGCTCTAATTTTTAGACTCTGTCCCCTAGTCCTGGACTCCCCAACCAGTGGGAATAGTTTCTCTCTATCTACCTTATCAGTTCCCCTTAATATTGTGAAAACTTCGATCAAATCACCCCTTAATCTTCTAAATTCCAGGGAGTTTGTGTAATCTCTCCTCATAATTTAACCCTTGGAGTCCAGGTATCATTCCAGTAAATTTACGCTGCACTCCCTCCAAGGCCAATATATCCTTCCGAAGATGCGGTGCCCAGAGCTGAACACAGTACTCCAGGTGTGGTCTAACCAGGGTTTTGTATAGCTGTAACATAACTTCTACCTCTTTGTATTCTAGTCCTCCAGATATAAAGGCCAGCATTCCATCAGCCTTTTTGATTATTTTCTGTACCTGCCCATGACATTTTAATGATTTTAAGGTGTTTGATAAAGTGCCGCATAATAGGCTTATCATCAAGATTGCAGCCCATGGAATAAAGGGGGCAGTAGCAACATGGATACAGAATTGGCTAAGGGACAGGAAACAGAGAGTAGTGGTGAACGGTTGTTTTTCGGACTGGAGGGAGGTGTACAGTGGTGTTCCCCAGGGGTTGGTGCTGGGACCACTGCTTTTCTTGATATATATTAATGACTTGGACTTGGGTGTACAGGGCACAATTTCAAAATTTGCAGATGACACAAAACTTGGAAGGGTAGCAAACAGTGAGGAGGATAGTGATAGACTTCAAGAGGATATAGACAGGCTGGTGGCATGGGTGGACACGTGACAGATGAAATTTAACGCAGAAAAATGCAAAGTGATACATTTTGGTAGGAGGAATGAGGAGAGGCAATATAAACTAGAGGGCACGACTCTAAAAGGAGTGTAGGAACAGAGAGATCTGGGGGTATATGTGCACAAATTGTTGAAGGTGGCAGGGCAGGTTGAGAAAGCGGTTAAAAAAGCATACGGGGTCCTGGGCTTTATAAATAGAGGCATAGAGTACATAAATATGGAAGTTATGATGAACCTTTATAAAACACTGGTTCGGCCACGACTGGGGTATTGTGTCCAGTTCTGGGCATCGCACTTTAGGGAAGATGTGAAGGCCTTAGAGAGGGTACAGAAGAGATTTACTAGAATGATTCCAGGGATGAGGGACTTTAGTTACGTGGATAGACTGGAGAAGCTGGGGTTGTTCTCCTTGGAACAGAGACGGTTGCGAGGAGATTTGATCGAGGTATTCAAAATCATGAAGGGTCTAAACAGAGTAGATGGAGAAAAACTGTTCCCATTGGTGGAAGGGTCAAGAACCAGAGGACATAGATTTAAGGTGATTGGCAAAGGAACCAAAGGTGACATGAGGAAAAACTTTTTTACACAGCGAGTGGTTAGGATCTGGAATGCACTGCCCGAGGGGGTGGTGGAGGCAGATTCAATCATGGCTTTCAAAAGGGAACTGGATAAGTACTTGAAAGAAAAAAAATTGCAGGGCTACGAGGATAGGGCGGGAGAGTGCGATTAGCTGGATTGCTCGTGCATAGAGCCAGCGCGGACTCGATGGGCCGAATTGCCTCCTTCTGTGCTGTAACCTTTCTATGATTCTGTGATTCTATGATTCTATCTATGTACACTGTTTCTGGCTTTTCACCATTTAGAAAGTACTCTGATCTATCCTTTTTAGGTCCAAAGTGGATGACCTCACACTTGCCTACATTGAAATCCATTTGCCACAGTTTTGCCCAGTCACTTAATCTATTAATATCTCTCTGTAATTTTATGCTTCCATCTACACTGCTTACAGCATTGGCTACCTTTGTGTCATCAGCAAATTTGGATATGTGGCTTTCTATCCCGTCATCTAAGTCGTTAATAAATACAGTGAATAGTTGAGGCCCCAACACAGATCCCTGTGGGACACCACTAGTCACATCCTGCCAATTTGAGTACCTGCCCATTATCCCTACTCTCCGTCTCCTGTCGCTCAGCCAATTTCCCAACCAGGTCAATAATTTGCCCTCAATTCAATGAGCTTCAACTTTATCTAACAGTCTCTTATGAGGGATTTTATCGAATGCCTTCTGGAAATCCATATAAACAACAACCATAGACATTCCCCTGTCCACTACTTTAGTCACCTCTTCAAAAAATTCAATCAGGCATGACCTACCCTTCACAACCCATGCTGGCTCTCTCTGATCAGCTGAAAATTTTCAAGTTCAGTCACTCTATCCTTAATTATGGACTCTAGTAATTTCCTGAGAACAGATGTTAGGCTAACTGGTCTATAATTCCCTGGTTTCCCTCTCTCACCTTTCTTAAATAGCGGAGTGACAAGTGAAATTTTCCAATCTAAAGGAACGGTTCCTGAATTGAGAGAACTTTGAAAGATTATAGTTAGAGCATCTGCAATGTTCTCACTTACTTCCTTTAAAACCCTGGGATGGAAATCATCTGGTCCTGGGGATTTGTCATTTTTTAGTCCCATTATTTTCTTCATTACAGTTAATTTGCTTACGTTAATTTTGGTGAGTCCCCGTCCCTGATTCAAAATTAGTTACCTTGGGGTGTCCGGCATGCTATCCTCTTCCTCTACGGTAAATACTGATACAGAGTAATTATTTAACAGGTCTGCCATTTCCTTATTTTCATTTACAATATCACCATTATCAGTTTTTCAGGGGCCCTCATTGCTCTTGACCTCCCTCCTTTTTCCTAATATAATTGTAAATTTTTTTGTATTGATTTTGATATCTCTTGCAAGTTTCTTTTCATACTCTCTTTTTGTAGCTCTTACCATCTGTTTGGTCACCCTTTGCTGCTCTTTGTATCTCTCCCAGTCGCCAGGATCTGTGCTATTTTTTGTATTTTTATATACTTTTTCTTTTAGTTTTATTTTGTCCCTTACCTCTTTTGTTGTCCATGGCTGTTTTCTTTTGGCCAGTTGAGCTCTTGCCCCATAGGGGTATAAACTGGTTCTGTATCATGATAAATTCTTTTTTGAACACCTCCCACTGATCTTTTTTGAACACCTCCCTCAGATAATGAAGCAGTCCGAGCCCGCATGCAGCAAGACCTGGACAACATCCAGGCTTGGGCTGATAAGTGGCAAGTAACATTCGCGCCAGATAAGTGCCAGGCAATGACCATCTCCAATAAGAGAGAGTCTAACCACCTCCCCATGACATTCAACGGCATTACCATCGCCGAATCCCCCACCATCAACATCCTGGGGGTCACCATTGACCAGAAACTTAACTGGACCAGCCATATAAATACTGTGGCTACGAGAGCAGGTCAGAGGCTGGGTATTCTGCGGCGAGTGACTCACCTCCTGACTCCCCAAAGCCTTTCCACCATCTACAAGGCACAAGTCAGGAGTGTGATGGAATACTCTCCACTTGCCTGGATGAGTGCAGCTCCAACAACACTCAAGAAGCTCGACACCATCCAAGATAAAGCAGCCCGCTTGATTGGCACCCCATCCACCACCCTAAACATTCACTCCCTTCACCACCGGCGCACTGTGGCTGCAGTGTGCACCATCCAGGATGGTATGTTGCCTCCCTGGTGCAAGGGTCAAGGATGTCTCGGAGCGGCTGCAGGACATTCTGGAGGGGGAGGGTGAACAGCCAGTTGTCGTGGTGCATATAGGCACCAACGATATAGGTAAAAAACAGGATGAGGTCCTACAAGCTGAATTTAGGGAGTTAGGAGTTAAACTAAAGAGTAGGACCTCAAAGGTAGTAATCTCAGGATTGCTACCAGTGCCACGGGTTAGTCAGAGTAGGAATGACAGGATAGCTAAGATGAATACGTGGCTTGAGAGATGGTGCAAGAGGGAGGGATTCAAATTCCTGGGCCATTGGAACCGGTTCTGGGGGAGGTGGGACCAGTACAAATTGGACGGTCTGCATCTGGGCAGGACTGGAACCAATGTCCTAGGGGGAGTGTTTGCCAGTGCTGTTGGGGAGGGTTTAAACTAATGTGGCAGGGGGATGGGAACTGATGCAGGAAGTCAGTGGGAAATAAAGTGGTGACAGAAACAAAAGGCAGTAAGGGAGAGTGTACAGAACATGACCGGACAGATGGTCTGAGAAAGCAGGGCAAAGACCAAGGGAAGTCTAGATTAAACTGCATTTATTTCAATGCAAGAAGTCTGATGGGCAAGGCAGATGAACTCAGGGCATGGATGGGTACATGGGACTGGGATGTTATAGCTATTACTGAAACATGGCTAAGGGAGGGGCAGGACTGGCAGCTCAATGTTCCAGGGTACAGATGCTATAGGAAAGATAGAGCAGGAGGTAAGAGAGGAGGGGGAGTTGCGTTCTTGATTAGGGAGAAGATCACGGCAATAGTGAGAGGGGATATATCCGAGGGTTCGCCCACTGAGTCTATATGGGTAGAACTGAAAAATAAGAAGGGAGAGATCACTTTGATAGGATTGTACTACAGACCCCCAAATAGTCAACGGGAAATTGAGGAGCAAATATGTAAGGAGATTACAGACAGCTGCAAGAAAAATAGGGTGGTAATAGTAGGGGACTTTAACTTTCCCAACATTGACTGGGACAGCCATAGCATTAGGGGCTTGGATGGAGAGAAATTTGTTGAGTGTATTCAGGAGGAATTTCTCATTCAGTATGTGGATGGCCCGACTAGAGAGGGGGCAAAACTTGACCTCCTCTTGGGAAATAAGGAAGGGCAGGTGACAGAAGTGTTAGTGAGGGATCACTTTGGGACCAGTGATCATAATTCCATTAGTTTTAAGATAGCTATGGAGAAGGATAGGTCTGGCCCAAAAGTTAAAATTCTAAATTGGGGAAAGGCCAATTTTGATGGTATTAGACAGGAACTTTCAGAAGTTGATTGGGAGAGTCTGTTGGCAGGCAAAGGGACGTCTGGTAAGTGGGAGGCTTTCAAAAGTGTGTTAACCAGGGTTCAGGGTAAGCACATTCCTTATAAAGTGAAGGGCAAGGCTGGTAGAAGTAGGGAACCTTGGATGACTCGGGAGATTGAGGCACTCGTCAAAAAGAAGAAGGAGGCATATGACATGCATAGGCAGCTGGGATCAAGTGGATCCCTTGAAGAGTATAGAGATTGCCGGAGTAGAGTTAAGAGAGAAATCAGGAGGGCAAAAAGGGGATATGAGATTGCTTTGGCAGATCAGGCAAAGGTGAATCCAAAGAGCTTCTACAAATACATAAAGGGCAAAAGGGTAACTAGGGAGAGAGTAGGGCCTCTTAAGGATCAACAAGGTCATCTATGTGCGGAACCACAAGAGATGGGTGAGATCCTGAATGAATATTTCACATCGGTATTTACGGTTGAGAAAGGCATGGATGTTAGGGAACTTGGGGAAATAAATAGTGATGTCTTGAGGAGTGTACATATTACAGAGAGGGAGGTGCTGGAAGTCTTAACGCGCATCAAGGTAGATAAATCTCCGGGACCTGATGAAATGTATCCCAGGACGTTATGGGAGGTTAGGGAGGAAATTGCGGGTCCCCTAGCAGAGATATTTGAATCATCCACCGCTACAGGTGAGGTGCCTGAAGATTGGAGGGTAGCAAATGTTGTGCCTTTGTTTAAGAAGGGCGGCAGGGAAAAGCCTGGGAACAACAGACCAGTGAGCCTGACATCTGTAGTGGGTAAGTTGTTAGAGGGTATTCTGAGGGACAGGATCTACAGGCATTTGGAGAGGCAGGGACTGATTAGGAACAGTCAGCATGGTTTTGTGAGAGGAAAATCATGTCTCACGAATTTGATTGAGTTTTTTGAAGGGGTAACCAAGAAGATAGATGAGGGCTGTGCAGTAGACGTGGTCTACATGGACTTCAGCAAAGCCTTTGACAAGGTACCGCATGGTAGGTTGTTACATAAGGTTAAATCTCATGGGATCCAAGGTGAGGTAGCCAATTGGATACAAAATTGGCTTGACGACAGAAGACAGAGGGTGGTTGTAGAGGGTTGTTTTTCAAACTGGATGCCTGTGTCCAGCGGTGTGCCTCAGGGATCGGTGCTGGGTCCGCTGTTATTTGTTATTTATATTAATGATTTGGATGAGAATTTAGGAGGCATGGTTAGTAAGTTTGCAGATGACACCAAGATTGGTGGCATTGTGGACAGTGAAGAAGGTTATCTAGGATTGCAACGGGATCTTGATAAATTGGGCCAGTGGGCCGATGAATGGCAGATGGAGTTTAATTTAGATAAATGTGAGGTGATGCATTTTGGTAGATCGAATCGGGCCAGGACCTACTCCGTTAATGGTAGGGCGTTGGGGAGAGTTATAGAACAAAGAGATCTAGGAGCACAGATTCATAGCTCCTTGAAAGTGGAGTCACAGGTGGATAGGGTGGTGAAGAAGGCATTCAGCATGCTTGGTTTCATTGGTCAGAACATTGAATGCAGGAGTTGGGATGTCTTGTTGAAGTTGTACAGGGCATTGGTGAGGCCACACTTGGAGTACTGTGTACAGTTCTGGTCACCCTATTATAGAAAGGATATTATTAAACTAGAAAGAGTGCAGAAAAGATTTACTAGGATGCTACCGGGACTTGATGGTTTGACTTACAGGGAGAGGTTAGACAGACTGGGACTTTTTTCCCTGGAGAGTAGGAGGTTAAGGGGAGATCTTATAGAAGTCTATAAAATAATGAGGGGCATAGATAAGGTCGATAGTCAAAATCTTTTCCCAAAGGTAGGGGAGTCTATAGCGAGGGGGCATAGATTTAAGGTGAGAGGGGAGAGATACAAAAGGGTCCAGAGGGGCAATTTTTTCACTCAAAGGGTGGTGAGTGTCTGGAACGAGCTGCCAGAGGCAGTAGTAGAGGCGGGTACAATTTTGTCTTTTAAAAAGCATTTGGACAGTTACATGGGTAAGATGGGTATCGAGGGATATGGGCCAAGTGCAGGCAATTGGGACGAGCTTAGTGGTATAAACTGGGCGACATGGACATGTTGGGCCGAAGGGCCTGTTTCCATGTTGTAACTTCTATGATTCTATGATTCTATGATGCACTGCAGCAACTCGCCAAGGCTTCTTCGACAGCACCTCCCAAACCCGCGACCTCTACCACCTAGAAGGACAAGGGCAGCAGGCGCATGGGAACAACACCACCTGCACGTTCCCCTCCAAGTCACACAACATCCCGACTTGGAAATATTTCGCCATTCCTTCATCGTCGCTGGGTCAAAATCCTGGAACTCCCTTCCTAACAGCACTGTGGGAGAACCGTCACCACACGGACTGCAGCGGTTCAAGAAGGCGGCTCACCACCACCTTCTCAAGGGCAATTAGGGATGGGCAATAAATGCCGGCCTTGCCAGCGACGCCCACATCCCGTGAACGAATAAAAAAAAAAAATCTGTCATTTTATCCATTAACAGATTTGCAACCTGCCTCTGACTGGCATCTTTGAGGGTTCACGTCGGGTAACTAAATGCCTGCCATCTAGCTCAGAGCTGCAGAGCATGTGAAGCAGACGCTGAGCCTGGCTCCAGACTTGTAGCTTTAAAGTTCAGTTGAGTTCAGTCCTGAATGTTCTGCAGCTCTGAGCTAGATATCAGGCATCTGATTACCTGACGTGAACCCTCAAAGCTGCCAGTCAGAGGCAGGTTGCAACAGAAAGGCTCTGGTAGGCTTTGTGATGACATTATTAACAGAGTGGTGATTTTATGCTACAAGTTTAGCTAACATTAACAGATTGGCCTGTTTGCTGCTGTGCTCTTTGACATGTGTAATGTCCCAAGATCCCATCCGCAATCTCAGTGATATTTTACACATCCTAAAGATCACAAAGGCCCAGTGTAGCTTTGATAGAATAGACCTGCACTGCCACTGTCTCTGCTCTCCCCTTTAGTACGTGCTGATTTTATTATTTCAATTTTAGTACAGTGGGATCTGATAATCTCGTCATCTGGGACAGAACAAAGATCTGTAGACGACGGTCAGATGACCCAGGGTCATGTAAGGGGTCAAAGCCTCCATTCAGAGGGAGATCAGGCGAATCACTTTGGATCAGAGTCCCTGTAATATCAGCACATACTGTACAAAGAATTTAGTTTTTTTGGACTATGGGTGTTGTTTTAAGGAACAATACAAATTCAGACTCAGACGGGAACTGAACCGAACGGTTGCCTTGCTCCATTGAACGTGCTCAGTCGCTGCAAGGTAATAATTTCCTCCAGTGCAATAAGAAGGTGTCATGACACCAGGTCAGGGATCTTATCCTAAGAACGACCAGCAAGCTGTCCATTTAAAGGGAACTCTCTAAACGGCTGGTAAAATTGAACACTATTTAAGGCCAATTAGACGAATGCCTTGTTACTGAGAAAATGCTGAAGTTGATTATATAATGTTGTCATGTGGCTGACTGGATGGAGCCAACCATGTGAAGCTGACGAGTTATTTTAATTGGACTATTGGTTGCTCCGGCAGAGCAGAGCAGCTACTTAATGGGCAAAGAGCCCAAGAGCAGACTGTGGCTCAGAGTTCTGGCTGAAGAAAATTGTAACAACAATAACTTGCATTTACACAGCACTGTTAATGTAGTAAAATGTCCCAAGGCGCTTCACAGGAGCGTAGTCAGACAAAAATTGACACCGAGCCAAAGAAGGAGCGATTAAGACAGGTGACCAAACATTTGGTCAAACAGGCAGGTTTTAAGCATGTCCTAAAGGAGGAGAGAGAGGTAGAGAGACAGAGAGGTTTAAAAAGGGAATTCCAGAGCTTAGATCCTAGATGGCTGAAGGCACGGCCGCCAATGGTGCATCGCAGGAAGTCGGGGATGCACAAGAGGCCAGAGTTTGAGGAACGCAGAGATCTCAGAGGGTGGTAGGGCTGGAGGAGGTTACAGAAATAGGGAGGGGGGAGGCCATGGAGGGATTTGAAGACAAGGATGAGAATTTTAAAATTGAGATGTTCCCGGACCGGGAGCCAATGTAGGTCAATGAGCACAAGGGTGATGGGTGAACAGGACTTGGTGCAAGTTAGGATACGGGCAGCAGAGTTTTGAATGAGCTGAGGTTTATGGAGGATGGAAGATGGGAGGCCGGTCAGGACAGCATTGGAATAGTCGAGTCTAGAGGTAACAAAAGCACGGATGAGGGTTTCAGCAACAGTTGGGCTGAGCCAGGGGTGGAGACGGGCGATATTATGGAGATGAAACTAGGCGGTCTTTGTGATGGAGAGGATATGAGGTTGGAAGCTCAGCTCAGGGTAAAATAGGATGCCAAGGTTGTAAATGGTCTGGCCCAGCCTCAGACAGCATGTCAGTGTCATTACATAGTGAGTGGGGTGAAATGGGAAATGGGGGGGATGAAGTGGAAAGGGGAGGTGTAGTGAAATGGTGGGGTGAAGTGGGAAAGGGGTGAAGTGAGAAGGATGGATGAGGTGGGAAGGGGTGAAGTGGGAAGGATGGATGAGGTGGGAAGGGGTGAAGTTGGAAGAGGGTGAGATGGGAAGGTGTTGATGTGGGAAAAGGGGAATGTAGTAGGTTGGGAGGGGCCAACTCTAACATTCCAATTCAGACCAGCAGTAGTTTAGGACACTTCTAAAAACTAAAAATGCTCAAGAGATTAGGGACAAAATAAATGAAAACTTGGACCCTGCTCCACCCGAGAATGGTTTTTGCTTCTTCTCCTCTTTATCCGTCCCACCCACTCCACCCCGTGCCCCCCTACTGTTGCCATGGTGAACATTGGGTTGATTCCTACTACATGTACTGTGAGGTCAGGGTTGATGCCTGTACTGTGACCAGTGATGTCTCATACAGTAGCAGCACACCAGGTACACAACAATAAACTGTCCAATCCAGCACTGTGAGGGGCAACTGTTCATTGCTTTGTTACATTAAACTCATTCCTTGTAACTAAATTCTTATTCCATCTGCCCTCTAACCAGGAGGACCAAATTGCAAAGGCCCAGAGAAGTTTACCCCAGCCTCATTCAACGTGGCCTTCAGATCTACAGGTCAAAATCTTTTCACTAGGCGACTGCTTCATGCTTTCAAACCAGGTTTTTTAAAAATAAAATTCATTCTTGGGATGTGGGTGTCGCTGGCAAGGCTGGCATTTATTGCCCATCCCCTGAGAAGGCGGTGCTGGGCCTTCTTCTTGAACCACTGCTGGGTGGTGAGAGTGCTCCCACAATGCAGGGAGTTTTATTCTTTGTAGCAGTTTGGTGTAACTGAATGTCTTGCTGGGCCACTTCAGAGGGCAGTTAAGAGTCAACCACGTTGGAGTGGGACTGGAGTCACATATAGGCCAGACCGGGTAAGGGCGGCAGGTTTCCTTCCCTAAAGGACATTGGTGAACCAGATGGGTTTTTATGGCAATCCGACAGCTTCACGGCCACTTTTACTGAGACCAGCTTTTTATTTCCAGATTTTTAAAATTGAGTTCATGGTGGGATGTGGACTCACATTCTTTGGATGGCTAGTCCAGTAACATAACCACTACACTACTGTACCTCTATGGTCAGTAATATCTTCTTGTTTTGTTGAAAGGATGGTCTTACTGAGAACCCTGTAAGAGGGCTGAGCGGACCCACCGTTTTGGACAAGTTAATAGCTATGAAATGCTGAGAGATGCCCTGTGATCGGTGCTGTGTGGCAGGTTTATGTGGCACAGGTGAGTTATACTGAGAGCAGCAGGTGAACAAAGAGCAAAGGACAATCCTTAACTTCCAGGCACAGTATTTTGTTCGGCTCAGGAGAGCAGCTGTTCAAGGAGACGTTCACTCCAATTTCAACCTCTCACACGGGCAGAACTTGGTAGCAAATAAAACCCATGGACGTAGGGCTTGTTAGCCAATGGAAACAAACACTTTTAATGCAGGGCAAAAACTGGGGGGAGCAGTCTAAGTAGGGAGGGAAAGAACCAACGAGAACTGTTCCCCCAGTTACCATTGTGGTTGTTTGTCAGTCCCAGGCTCTGACACCCTGATTTAATATTAATCTATTAGGAGCTTACATAGAAACATAGAAAAGTTACGGCACAGAAGGAGGCCATTCAGCCCATCATGTCCATGCCGGTCAAAATAGAGCTATCCAGCCTAATCCCACTTTCCAGCAGTTGGCTCATACCCTTGTAGGTTACAGCACTTCAAGTGCATATCCAATTATTTTTTAAGTACGATGAGGGTTTCTGCCTCTACCACCCTTTCAGGCAGTGAGTTCCAGACCCCCACCACCCTCTGAGTGAAAAAGTTTTTCCTCAACTCCCATCTAATCCTTCTACCAGTTACTTTAAATCTATGCCCCCTGGTTATTGACCTCTCTGCTAAGGGAAATAGGTCCTTCCTATCCACTCTATCTAGGCCCCTCATAATTTTATATACCTCAATCAAATCACCCCTCAGCCTCCTCTGTTCCATAGAAAACAACCCCAGCCTATCCAATCTTTCCTCATAGCTAAAATTCTCCAGTCTTGGCAACATCCTCGTAAATCTCCTCTGTACCCTCTCCTGTGCAATCACATTTTTCCTGTAATGTGGTGACCAGAACTGTACACAGTACTCAGGCTGTGGCCTAACCAGTGTTTTATACAGTTCTAACATAACCTCCCTGTTCTCATATTCTATGCCTCGACTAATAAAGGAAAGTATTCCATATGCCTTCTTAACCACCTTATCTACCTGTCCTGCTACCTTCAGGGATCTGTGGACATGCACTCCAAGGTCCCTCACTTCCTCTACACCTCTCAGTATCCTCCGATTTATTGTGCATTCTCTTGCCTTGTTTGCCCTCTCCCAATGCATTATCTCACACTTCTCCAGATTGAATTCCATTTACCACTTTTCTGCCCACCTGACCAGTCCATTGATATCTTCCTGCAGTCTACAGCTTTCCTCCTCACTATCAACCACACGGCCAATTTTTCTATCATCTGCAAACTTCTTAATCATGCCCCCTACATTTAAGTCCAAATCATTAATATATACCACAAAAAGCAAAGGACCTAGTACTGAGCCTTGCGGAACCCCACTGGAAACAGCCTTCCAGTCTCAAAAACTCCCATCGACCATTACCCTTTGCTTCCTGTAACTGAGCCAATTTTGGATCCAACTTGCCACTTTCCCTTGGATCCCATGGGCTTGTACTTTTTTGACCAGTCTGCTACGTGGGACCTTGTCAAAAGCCTTGCTAAAATCCATGTAGACTACGTCAAATGGGCTACCCTCATCAACCGTTCTTGTTACCTCCTCAAAAAATTCAATCAAGTTAGTCAGACATGACCTTCCCTTAACAAATCCATGCTGACTGTCCTTGATTAATCCGTGCCTTTCTAAATGACGATTTCTACTGTCTCTCAGAATTCATTCCAATAATTTGCCCACCACCAAGGTTAGGCTGACTGGCCTTTAATTACTCAGTCTATTCCTTTCTCCCTCTTTAAACAAAGGTACAATGTTAGCAGTCCTCCAATCCTCCGGAACCAAGCCTGTAGCCAGTGAGCATTAGAAAATGATGGTCAGAGTCTCTGCTATTTCCTCCCTGGCTTCTTCTAACAGCCTGGGATACATTTCACCCAGGCCTGGCGATTTATCTATTTTCAAAGCTGCTAAACCCCTTAATACTTCCTCTCTCACTATGTTTATCCCATCCAATATTTCACACTCCTCCTCCTTAACTACAATCTCTGCATCGTCCCTCTCTTTTGTGCTGACAGACGCAAATTATTCATTAACAATATTATAAAGGAGGGCCTGAGAGCGGGGGAGCTGAGCTAAGGGAGATCGGAGGGGGATAAAGGGGGGCCCGAGAGTGGGAGAGCCGAGCTAAGGGAGATCGGAGGGGGATAAAGGGGGGCCCGAGAGTGGGAGAGCTGAGCTGAGGGAGATCGGAGGGGGATAAAGGAGGGCCCGAGAGCGGGAGAGCTGAGCTGAGGGAGATCGGAGGGGGATAAAGGAGGGCCCGAGAGCGGGAGAGCTGAGCTAAGGGAGATCGGAGGGGGATAAAGGGGGGCCCGAGAGTGGGAGAGCTGAGCTAAGGGAGATCGGAGGGGGATAAAGGGGGGCCCGAGAGTGGGAGAGCCGAGCTAAGGGAGATCGGAGGGGGATAAAGGGGGGCCCGAGAGCGGGAGAGCCGAGCTAAGGGAGATCGGAGGGGGATAAAGGGGGGCCCGAGAGCGGGAGAGCTGAGCTAAGGGAGATCGGAGGGGGATAAAGGGGGGCCCGAGAGCGGGAGAGCTGAGCTAAGGGAGATCGGAGGGGGATAAAGGAGGGCCCGAGAGCGGGAGAGCTGAGCTTAGGGAGATCGGAGGGGGATAAAGGAGGGCCCGAGAGCGGGAGAGCTGAGCTTAGGGAGATCGGAGGCGGATAAACTGAGACCAGCAGGCGGAGTTCCAGAGGTGACGTCACCAGTGAAAAAGTGACGCGGCGCAGGGGAGCCAGCTTATTGGTAAGTAGGTTCAGGTGAGTTTTTCTACTATTCTACAATGCAGCAACTAAAGTAAAAAGAAAGGGAAGGTCTGCAGGCCTTTTAGCAAGTAGCATTTTTTAGTGAATTGAGATCCCTAGTGTAGTTAACATTCTCTAGATTAAGAGTAATTTAAAGGAGTAAACTCCTTAAAGGGAGTAACTAACGAGCTTAATCTAAGGCAAGTCATGGCAGCACAGCTCGCACCTGTGATATGCTCCTCCTGCACTATGTGGGAAGTCATGGACACTACCAGTGTCCCTGGCGACCATGTGTGCAGGAAGTGTGTCCAGCTGCAGCTACTGGCTAACCGTCTTTCGGAGCTGGAGCTGCAGGTGGATTCACTGTGGAGCATCCGTGATGCTGAGACTATCGTGGATAGCACGTTCAGTGAGGTGGTCACACCGCAGGTAAAGATTACGCAGACAGAAAGGAAATGGGTGACCGCCAGGCAGAGTAAAAGGACTGGGCAGGTAGAGCAGGAGTCCCCTGGGGCCATCTCCCTCTCAAACAGATATTCCGCTTTGGATACTGTTGGGGGAGATGGCTTATCAGGGGAAAGCAGCAAGAGCCTGGTTCGTGCCACCACGGGTGGCTCTGCTGCACAGGAGGGGACGAAAAAGAATGGCAGAGCAATAGTGAGAGGGGATTCCATCGTAAGGGGAACAGATAGTCATTTCTGCGGCCGCAGATGTGACTCCAGGATGGTATGTTGCCTCCCTGGTGCTAGGGTCAAGGATGTCACGGAGCGGCTGCAGGACATTCTGAAGGGGGAGGGTGAACAGCCAGAGGTCGTGGTCCATATCGGTACCAACGACATCGATAAAAAAAGGGATGAGGTCCTGCAAGCAGAATATAGAGAGTTAGGAAATAAATTAAAAAGCAGGACCTCTAAGGTAGTAATCTCAGGATTACTCCCAGTGCCACGTGCCAGCGAGAGCAGAAATAAGAGAATAGACCAGATGAATGTGTGGCTTGAGAGATGGTGTAGGAGGGAGGGGTTTAAATTCCTGAGGCATTGGGACCGATTCTGGGAAAGGCGGGACCTGTACAAGCTGGACGGGTTGCACCCAAGCAGAACTGGGACCAATACCCTCGCGGGGGCATTTGCTAGTTCTGTTGGGGAGGGTTTAAACTAGTATGGCAGGGGGATGGGAACCAAAGGGCAGGTACAGATAGGACAAATTCAGACCAGGAAACGGGAAATAGAAAAGCAATTGGTGATGTAGTTAGCGACTCTGAAAGGCAAAAGAAGCAAAGGTTAAATAGTGTTCAGCACAGGAATTTGACGGGGTTAAAGGGTATATACTTCAATGCAAGGAGTATTACAAACAAAGCAGATGAGCTAAGGGCACAGATAGACACATGGCAGCATGATATCATTGCTATAATGGTAACCTGGCTTAAAGAGGAGGATAATTGGCAGCTCAATATCCCTGGATATAGAGTTTTCAGGCAGGATAGAGTGGGTGATAAAAAAGGAGGGGGGTAGCATTATTGGTTAAAGAATCAATTACAGTTGTGAGAAGGGATGATATGCTAAATGGATCATCAATCGAGGCCATATGGGTTGAGCTAAGAAATAAAAAAGGGGCAGTCACACTACTAGGAGTGTACTATAGACCCGCGAATTTCTGAGTGCAAAAATAAGAGGGCAATAATAAAAGGGGACTTCAACTACCCTAACATCAACTGGAATTCAAACAGTGTGAGGGGCACAGAGGGTGCAAAATTCTTGATCAGTGTCCAGGAGAACTTTTTTAGCCAGTACGTGACAAGCCCAACAAGAGGGGATGCAATTCTAGATTTAGTCCTGGGAAATGAAGATGGGCAAGTGGGTGACCATATTCGGGATAGTGACCACAATTCAATTAGTTTTAGCATTATTATGGAAAAGGACAGAGTTAAATCAGGAGTAAACGTTTTAAATTGGGGGAAGGCAAATTTTACAGAACTAAGAGGTGATTTGGCAGAAGTGGACTGGACACAACTACTTGAAGAGAAATCAGTGGCAAGCCAGTGGGAGGCACGAAAAAGTGAAATTCTACAGGCACAATGCAGACACGTCCCCTCAAAGAAAAAGGGTGGCACTGCCAAATTTAGAGCCCCCTGGTTGTCTAGAAGTATACGGGGCAAGATAAAGCAGAAAAATAAAGCTTATGACTGTCACAGAAAACTAAATACTGCAGAAAGCCTAGAGGAGGATAGAAAGTACAGGGATAACATAAAAAAGGAAATAAGGAAAGCAATTAGCTAGTAAGATTGAAGAAAACCTAAAGATGTTTTATCAGTACATTAAGAACAAGAGGATAGCTAAGGAAAAGGTGGGACCTATCAGGGATGATAAGGATAACTTGTGTGTAGAAGCAGAGGATGTGGGTAGGGTTTTAAATGAATATTTTGTCTCCATATTCACAAAGGAAAGGGATGATCCGGACGTAGTAGTTAAAGAGGAGAGGTGTGAAATATTGGATAAGGTAAACATAACGAGAGAGGAAGTACTAGAGGGACTGGAATCCTTGAAAGTTAATAAGTCACCAGGGCCGGATGGATTGTTTCCGAGGCTATTGAAGGAAACCAGGGAGGAAATAGCGGATGCTCTGAGGATCATTTTCCAATCCTCACTAGATACAGGGGAGGTACCGGAGGACTGGAAGACTGCAAACGTAGTACCATTGTTTAAAAAGGGTACGAGGGAAAGGCCGAACAATTATAGGCCGGTCAGTCTTACCTCGGTGGTGGGCAAACTATTAGAATCAATACTGAGAGATAGGATAAACTGTCACTTGGAAAGGCATGGTTTGATCAGGGATAGTCAGCATGGATTTGTTCAGGGAAGGTCATGCCTTGCAAATCTGATTGAATTCTTTGAGGAAGTGACAAGGAGGATTGATGAGGGTAGTGCAGTGGACGTTGTCTACATGGATTTTAGTAAGGCATTTGACAAGGTCCCACATGGCAGACTGGTCAGAAAGGTAAAAGCCCATGGGATACAGGGAAATGTGGCGAATTGGATCCAAAATTGGCTCAGTAACAGGAAACAAAGGGTAAAAGTCGATGGATGTCTTTGCGAATGGAAATCCATTTCCAGTGGTGTGCCACAGGGCTCAGTGTTGGGTCCCTTGCTGTTTGTGGTATATATTAATGATTTGGACTTGAATGTAGGGGGCTTGATTGGCAAATTTGCAGATGACACAAAAATTGGCCGTGTAGTTGATAGTGAAGAGGATAGCTGTAGACTGCAAGAAGATATGAATGGGTTGGTGGAATGGGCGGAAAAGTGGCAAATGGAGTTCCCAACCCGGAGAAGTGTGAGGTACTGCACTTAGGGAGAGCAAACAGTAAAAGGGAATACGCAGTAAACGGGAATATATTGAGAGGGGTAGAGGAAGTGAGAGACCTTGGAGTGCATGTGCACAGGTCCCTGAAGGTGGCAGTACAGGTAGATAAGGTTGTGAAGAAGGCATATGGATTGCTCTCCGTTATTAGCCTAGGTATAGAATACAAAAGCAGGGATGTAATGATGGAACTGTATAAAACGCTGGTAAGGCCACAGCTGGAGTATTGTGCGCAGTTCTGGTCACCACATTACAGGAAGGACGTAATTGCTCTGGAGAGAGTGCAGAGAAGATTTACAAGAATGTTGCCAGGGCTTGAAAATTGCAGCTACGAGGAGAGATTGGATAGGCTGGGGTTGTTTTCCTTGGAGCAGAAAAGGCTGAGGGGTGACTTGATTGAGGTGTACAAAATTATGAGTAGACAGGAAGTATCTGTTTCCCCCAACGGAGAGTTCAAGAACTAGAGGACATAGATTTAAGCTGATTGGCGGAAGGATTAGAGGGGACATGAGGAAAAACTTTTTTACCCAGAGGGTGGTAGAGACAGGGACCCTCAACTCTTTTAAAAAGTACCTGGACCTGCACCTAAAGTGCTGTAAGCTGCAGGGCTACGGACCGGGTGCTGGAAGGTGGGATTAGAATGGGCACCTGGTTGTTCTTCGAGCCGGCGCGGACACGATGGGCCGAATGGCCCCCTTCTGTGCTGTATCTTGTCTATGGTTCTTCTATGGTTCTAACCATACCCACATCTCCTGCCTCCACACAGAGATTACCTTTTTGATCTCTAATAGATCCTACTCTATCCTTAGTTATCCTCTTGCTCTTAATGTATTTATAAAACTTTGGGTTTTCCTTGATTTTACTTGTGTAAGACTACAAATATGGAACAATGATCCCCTGGCGAAGATACATTAACATCGAGACAATGTCTAATCAAACTGAGCCTCTGAGCCATGCTCAGTCTCAGACAAGAACGGAAGGCCTTTCACACCTGATCAATGCTGTGAGCCAAGGGCACATCACAGTGAGGAATTCCGCATTGTCCTGATGCTGTGGAGGTAGCGGGGAGGAGATAAGGAGTTGCCTCTCGACCTCACAGCTCTGCGCAACTAAGGAGATTTGAATCACCGAGAAGCTCAGATGAAGAGGTGTGAGTGTCAAGCAATCCAACAGATTGATAGCTGAAACTACGGATGAGGCCCAGGTGGGGGTTTGCATGACTGGAACACTATAAGAAGGTACAACAGCAGCATGTGGAGGCTGCAGTCAGGTGAAGACAGATGGAGACCTGTCACCTCCAGATCCAGGCCTACAATCAATATCGGTAATGACCAGCCACGTGGGTGATTGTAAGTTCCAGGCAAACCACTATGGGGTTCGCACTGCGGAGGCTGCAGTCAAGGGAAGAAGGACGGAAACTGGTCATTTCCAGGTCCAGGCCTACGATCTGCATCGGTAATGACCAGCCACATGGGTGATTGTAAGTTTCAGTCAAATCATAGAAGGGTTTATACTGGGGTTTTGTTGGTCTAATAAACTAACAAGTTTGGGTTGAGCCAAAGCCTGTTTGTCACCTGCAATTTTGTTCTTGTAATTCCAAGGTCCAAGAACAGGTGTAAGGCGGAAGGGAACAGAACACCTTACACTTGCCAGTATTTTTTCATTCCCTCTCTTTGCTTTCCTAATTTCCTTTTTAATTTCACCCCTGCACTTTCTATACTCCTCTAGGCTTTCTGGAGTTTTGAGCTCTCGGTGTCTGACATAAGCTTCCCTTTTTTGCCTTATCTTACCCTGTATGCTCCTTGTCATCCAAGGCAGTCCCACCCTTTTTCTTACAGTAGGATTGGTCCAAAATAAACCATGTGCCGCCTCCCTTTCAAACAGATTGGTGATTTTTAGAGGTGCACTCCATGCCTTCCCTAAACATCGTCAGTTGACACGTATCAGTCTTGGCTCAGTGGTGGAACTCTCTCCACTGGATGTAAATGATCCCACAGCACTATTGGAAGAAGAGCAGGGAGTTCTCCTTGGTGCCCTGGCCAAAATTTATCCCTCAGCCAACATCATTAAAAACAGGTTATCTTCTGAAAAACAAAAGAAAGACTTGCATCTATATAGTGTCTTTCATGGTCTCAGGACGTCCCAAAGTGCTTCACAGCCAATGAAGTGCTTTAGACGGGTAGTCACGATTGAAATGTAAGAAACACGGCTGCCAATTTTCGCACAGCAAGCTTCCACAAACAGCAATATGATAATGAGCAGATTATCTGTTTTCTAGTGATGTTTGTTGAGGGATAAATATTGGCCAAGACACCGGGGAGAACCCCCCTGCTCTTCTTCAAAATACTGCCATGGGATCTTTTACATGCATCTGAGAGGACAGACAAGCCCTTGGTTTAACGTTTCATCTGAAAGACGGCATCTCCGGCAGTGCAGCACTCCCTCGGTACTGCACTGGAGTGAGTGTCAGCCGAGATTATGTGCTGAAGTCTCCGGAGTGGGACTTGAACCCATGACCTGACTGAGAGGCAAGAGTGCGACCACTGAGCCAAACATGACACAGAACATCATGTGGCACGATTCCTGGTGTTTCAGCCAATATTCATACCGCAACCAAAACCAACCAAACAAAGCTGATGAACTACTGATTCATGTCATTTGCTGTTTGCGGGATCTTGCTGTGTGTGAATTGGTCGCCAAGTCTGCCTGCATAACAACAGTGACCACATTTGAACAGAAATGAATTTGATGTGAAATATGAAGTGCTTTGGGATGTTTTCAGGAGGGGATAAGATGCTATATCAATGCAAAGTATTACTGAATTCTCAGTGAATGAGCTAAGTTAATGTGATTGGTGCACAAGGCACATTGACAACAGACGCCTGCAGAATATGAAATGCGTGGCAGAAGTACAGAAACAAATTTATTTCGGAAAGTGTTATGTTTAGAATGGTGCCGTTTACAATCACTGAGAGAGATAGTTACACAGATTAGAGCATGAACTGACCCATTGGGAAAAACGAGCAACATTTGCGTTTCTGCAGACAAAATTAAGAAGTTGTTTCAGACGTCATTAATCCGCCAAATTTGAGCTGCATGAATGGACACTATTCGGGATTCCAATTTTTTACATTAATTTTGCTGACCTGAAAGGCCCTTCAAAATATTCCCCATGTGGAGCTCAGTAACCAGGAAAGTCGATCTGTGCTCACGCTTTGCTGGGATTCTCGGGCTGTGTTCACACCACACCAGGACTCTCGGGCTGTGTTCACACTACACATGGACTCTCGGGCTGTGTTCACACTACTCCTGGACTCTCGGGCTGTGTTCACACTACACCTGGACTCTCGGGCTGTGTTCTCACTACACATGGACTCTCGGGCTGTGTTCACACTACACATGGACTCTCGGGCTGTGTTCACACTACACCTGGACTCTCGGGCAGTGTTCTCACTACACCTGGACTCTCGGGCTGTGTTCTCACTACACCTGGACTCTCGGGCTGTGTTCACACTACACCTGGACTCTCGGGCTGTGTTCACACTACACATGGACTCTCGGGCTGTGTTCACACTACAGCTGGACTCTCCGGCTGTGTTCACACTGCACCTGGACTCTCGGGCTGTGTTCACACTACACCTGGACTCTCCGGCTGTGTTCACACTGCACCTGGACTCTCGGGCTGTGTTCTCACTACACCTGGACTCTCGGGATGTGTTCACACTACACCTGGAGTGTCGGGCTGTGTTCACACTACACCTGGACGCTCGGGCTGTGTTCACACAACACCTGGACTCTCGGGCAGTGTTCTCACTACACCTGGACTCTCGGGCTGTGTTCTCACTACACCTGGACTCTTGGGCTGTGTTCACACTACATCTGGACTCTCGGGCTGTGTTCACACTACACATGGACTCTCGGGCTGTGTTCACACGACACATGGACTCTCGGGCTGTGTTCACACTACACCTGGAGTGTCGGGCTGTGTTCACACCACACCTGGACTCTCGGGCAGTGTTCACACTACACATGGACTCTCGGGCAGTGTTCACACTACACCTGGACTCTCGGGCAGTGTTCACACTACCCCTGGACTCTCGGGCAGTGTTCACACTGCACCTGGACTCTCGGGCAGTGTGCACACTACACCTGGACTCTCGGGCAGTGTTCACACTACACCTGGACACTCGGGCTGTGTTTGCACTGCACCTGGACTCTCGGGCTGTGTTCACACTGCACCTGGTCTCTTGGGCTGTGTTTACACTGCACCTGGACTCTCGGGCTGTGTTTACACTGCACCTGGACTCTCGGGCTGTGTTCACACTACACATGGACTCTCGGGCAGTGTTCACACTGCACCTGGTCTCTCGGGTTGTGTTCTCACTACACCTGGACTCTCGGGCTGTGTTCACACTGCCCCTGGTCTCTCGGGTTGTGTTCTCACTACACCTGGACTCTCGGGCTGTGTTCTCACTACACCTGGACTCTTGGGCTGTGTTCACACTACATCTGGACTCTCGGGCAGTGTTCTCACTACACCTGGACTCTCGGGCTGTGTTCTCACTACACCTGGACTCTTGGGCTGTGTTCACACTACATCTGGACTCTCGGGCTGTGTTCACACTACACATGGACTCTCGGGCTGTGTTCACACGACACATGGACTCTCGGGCTGTGTTCACACTACACCTGGAGTGTCGGGCTGTGTTCACACCACACCTGGACTCTCGGGCAGTGTTCACACTACACATGGACTCTCGGGCAGTGTTCACACTACACCTGGACTCTCGGGCAGTGTTCACACTACCCCTGGACTCTCGGGCAGTGTTCACACTGCACCTGGACTCTCGGGCAGTGTGCACACTACACCTGGACTCTCGGGCAGTGTTCACACTACACCTGGACACTCGGGCTGTGTTTGCACTGCACCTGGACTCTCGGGCTGTGTTCACACTGCACCTGGTCTCTTGGGCTGTGTTTACACTGCACCTGGACTCTCGGGCTGTGTTTACACTGCACCTGGACTCTCGGGCTGTGTTCACACTACACATGGACTCTCGGGCAGTGTTCACACTGCACCTGGTCTCTCGGGTTGTGTTCTCACTACACCTGGACTCTCGGGCTGTGTTCACACTGCCCCTGGTCTCTCGGGTTGTGTTCTCACTACACCTGGACTCTCGGGCTGTTTTCAGACTGCACCTGGACACTCCGGCTGTGTTCACACTACACCTGGACTCTCGGGCTGTGTTCTCACTACACCTGGACTCTCTGGCTGTGTTCTCACTACACCTGGACTCTCGGGCTGTGTTCTCACTACAACTGGACTCTCGGGCAGTGTTCTCACCACACCTGGACTCTCGGTCAGTGTTCACACTCTACCTGGACTCTCGGGCTGTGTTCACACTGCACCTGGACTCTCGGGCTGTGTTCACACTGCACCTGGACTCTCGGGTTGTGTTCTCACTACAACTGGACTCTCGGGCTGTGTTCACACTACACCTGGACTCTCGGGATGTGTTCTCACTACACCTGGACTCTCGGGCTGTGTTCACACTACACCTGGACTCTCGGGATGTGTTCTCACGACACCTGGACTCTCGGGCAGTGTTCACAATGCACCTGGTCTCTCGGGCTGTGTTCACACTGCACCTGGATACTCGGGCTGTGTTCACACTACACCTGGACTCTCGGGCTGTGTTCACACTGCACCTGGACTCTCGGGCTGTGTTCACACGACACCTGGAGTGTCGGGCTGTGTTCACACCACACCTGGACTCTCGGGCAGTGTTCACACCACACATGGACTCTCGGGCAGTGTTCACACTACACCTGGACTCTCGGGCAGTGTTCACACTACCCCTGGACTCTCGGGCAGTGTTCACACTGCACCTGGACTCTCGGGCAGTGTGCACACTACACCTGGACTCTCGGGCAGTGTTCACACTACACCTGGACACTCGGGCTGTGTTTGCACTGCACCTGGACTCTCGGGCTGTGTTCACACTGCACCTGGTCTCTTGGGCTGTGTTTACACTGCACCTGGACTCTCGGGCTGTGTTTACACTGCACCTGGACTCTCGGGCTGTGTTCACACTACACATGGACTCTCGGGCAGTGTTCACACTGCACCTGGTCTCTCGGGTTGTGTTCTCACTACACCTGGACTCTCGGGCTGTGTTCACACTGCCCCTGGTCTCTCGGGTTGTGTTCTCACTACACCTGGACTCTCGGGCTGTTTTCAGACTGCACCTGGACACTCCGGCTGTGTTCACACCACACCTGGACTCTCGGGCTGTGTTCTCACTACACCTGGACTCTCTGGCTGTGTTCTCACTACACCTGGACTCTCGGGCTGTGTTCTCACTACAACTGGACTCTCGGGCAGTGTTCTCACCACACCTGGACTCTCGGTCAGTGTTCACACTCTACCTGGACTCTCGGGCTGTGTTCACACTGCACCTGGACTCTCGGGCTGTGTTCACACTGCACCTGGACTCTCGGGTTGTGTTCTCACTACAACTGGGCTCTCGGGCTGTGTTCACACTACACCTGGACTCTCGGGATGTGTTCTCACTACACCTGGACTCTCGGGCTGTGTTCACACTACACCTGGACTCTCGGGATGTGTTCTCACTACACCTGGACTCTCGGGCAGTGTTCACAATGCACCTGGTCTCTCGGGCTGTGTTCACACTGCACCTGGATACTCGGGCTGTGTTCACACTACACCTGGACTCTCGGGCTGTGTTCTCACTACTCCTGGACTCTCGGGCTTTGTTCTCACTACACCTGGACTCTCGGGCTGTGTTCACACTAAACTTGGACTCTTGGACAGTGTTCACACTACACCTGGACTCTCGGGCAGTGTTCACACGACACCTGGACTCTCGGGCTGTGTTCTCACTGCACCTGGACTCTCGGGCTGTGTTCTCACAACACCTGGACTCTCGGGCTGTGTTCTCACTACACCTGGACTCTCGGGCAGTGTTCTCACTACACCTGGACTCTTGGACAGTTTTCACACTACACCTGGACTCTCGGGCTGTGTTCTCACTGCACCTGGACTCTCGGGCAGTGTTCTCACTACACCTGGACTCTCGGGCTGTGTTCTCACTACACCTGGACTCTCGGGCTGTGTTCACACTGCACCTGGACTCTCGGGCTGTGTTCACACTACACCTGGACTCTCGGGCTGTGTTTACACTGCACCTGGACTCTCGGGCTGTGTTCACACTACACATGGACTCTTGGGCTGTGTTAACACGACACCTGGACTCTCGGGCTGTGTTCACACTACACCTGGACTCTCTGGATGTGTTCACACTGCACCTGGACGCTCGGGCAATGTTCACACTACACCTGGACTCTCGGGCTGTGTTCTCACGACAACTGGACTCTCGGGCTGTGTTCATACTACACCTGGACTCTCGGGCTGTGTTCTCACTACACCTGGACTCTCGGGCAGTGTTCACACTACACCTGGACTCTCGGGCTGTGTTCTCACTACAACTGGACTCTCGGGCAGTGTTCTCACAACACCTGGACTCTCGGGCTGTGTTCTCACTACAACTGGACTCTCGGGCAGTGTTCTCACTACACCTGGACTCTCGGGCTGTGTTCACACTACACCTGGACTCTCGGGCTGTGTTCACACTACACCTGGACTCTCGGGCTGTGTTCTCACTGCACCTGGACTCTTGGGCTGTGTTCTCACTACACCTGGACTCTTGGGCTGTGTTCTCACTACAACTGGACTCTCGGGCAGTGTTCTCACCACACCTGGACTCTCGGTCAGTGTTCACACTGCACCTGGACTCTCGGGCTGTGTTCACACTGCAACTGGACTCTCGGGCTGTGTTCACACTGCACCTGGACTCTCGGCTTGTGTTCTCACTACAACTGGACTCTCGGGCTGTGTTCACACTACACCTGGACTCTCGGGATGTGTTCTCACTACACCTGGACTCTCGGGCTGTGTTCACACTACACCTGGACTCTCGGGATTTGTTCTCACTACACCTGGACTCTCGGGCAGTGTTCACAATGCACCTGGTCTCTCGGGCTGTGTTCACACTGCACCTGGATACTCGGGCTGTGTTCACACTACACCTGGACTCTCGGGCTGTGTTCTCACTACTCCTGGACTCTCGGGCTGTGTTCTCACTACACCTGGACTCTCGGGCTGTGTTCACACTAAACTTGGACTCTTGGACAGTGTTCACACTGCACCTGGACTCTCGGGCAGTGTGCACACTACACCTGGACTCTCGGGCTGTGTTCTCACTACACCTGGACTCTCGGGCTGTGTTCTCACAACACCTGGACTCTCGGGCTGTGTTCTCACTACACCTGGACTCTCGGGCAGTGTTCTCACTACACCTGGACTCTTGGACAGTTTTCACACTACACCTGGACTCTCGGGCTGTGTTCTCACTGCACCTGGACTCTCGGGCAGTGTTCTCACTACACCTGGACTCTCGGGCAGGGTTCTCACTACACCTGGACTCTCGGGCTGTGTTCACACTGCACCTGGACTCTCGGGCTGTGTTCACACTACACCTGGACTCTCGGGCTGTGTTTACACTGTACCTGGACTCTCGGGCTGTGTTCACACTACACCTGGACTCTCGGGCTGTGTTCATACTACACCTGGACTCTCGGGCTGTGTTCACACGACACATGGACTCTCGGGCTGTGTTTACACTGCACCTGGACTCTCGGGCTGTGTTCTCACTACACTTGGACTCTCCGGCTGTGTTCACACTGCACCTGGACTCTCGGGCTGTGTTCACACTACACATGGACTCTTGGGCTGTGTTAACACGACACCTGGACTCTCGGGCTGTGTTCACACCACACCTGGACTCTCGGGATGTGTTCACACTGCACCTGGACGCTCGGGCAATGTTCACACTACACCTGGACTCTCGGGCTGTGTTCTCACGACAACTGGACTCTCGGGCTGTGTTCACACTACACCTGGACTCTCGGGCTGTGTTCTCACTACACCTGGACTCTCGGGCTGTGTTCTCACTACAACTGGACTCTCGGGCTGTGTTCATACTACACCTGGACTCTCGGGCTGTGTTCTCACTACACCTGGACTCTCGGGCAGTGTTCACACTACACCTGGACTCTCGGGCTGTGTTCTCACTACAACTGGAGTCTCGGGCAGTGTTCTCACTACACCTGGACTCTCGGGCTGTGTTCTCACTACACCTGGACTCTCGGGCTGTGTTCTCACTACAACTGGACTCTCGGGCTGTGTTCACACTACACCTGGACTCTCGGGCTGTGTTCTCACTACACCTGGACTCTCGGGCTCTGTTCTCACTACAACTGGACTCTCGGGCAGTGTTCTCACTGCACCTGGACTCTCGGGCAGTGTTCACACTACACCTGGACTCTCGGGCTGTGTTCACACTACACCTGGACTCTCGGGCTGTGTTCTCACTGCACCTGGACTCTTGGGCTGTGTTCTCACTACACCTGGACTCTTGGGCTGTGTTCTCACTACAACTGGACTCTCGGGCAGTGTTCTCACCACACCTGGACTCTCGGTCAGTGTTCACACTGCACCTGGACTCTCGGGCATGTGTTCACACTGCACCTGGACTCTCGGGCTGTGTTCACACTGCACCTGGACTCTCGGCTTGTGTTCTCACTACAACTGGACTCTCGGGCTGTGTTCACACTACACCTGGACTCTCGGGATTTGTTCTCACTACACCTGGACACTCGGGCTGTGTTCACACTACACCTGGACTCTCGGGATGTGTTCTCACTACACCTGGACTCTCGGGCAGTGTTCACAATGCACCTGGTCTCTCGGGCTGTGTTCACACTGCACCTGGATACTCGGGCTGTGTTCACACTACACCTGGACTCTCGGGCTGTGTTCTCACTACTCCTGGACTCTCGGGATGTGTTCACACTGCACCTGGACGCTCGGGCAATGTTCACACTACACCTGGACTCTCGGGCTGTGTTCTCACGACAACTGGACTCTCGGGCTGTGTTCACACTACACCTGGACTCTCGGGCTGTGTTCTCACTACACCTGGACTCTCGGGCTGTGTTCTCACTACAACTGGACTCTCGGGCTGTGTTCATACTACACCTGGACTCTCGGGCTGTGTTCTCACTACACCTGGACTCTCGGGCAGTGTTCACACTACACCTGGACTCTCGGGCTGTGTTCTCACTACAACTGGAGTCTCGGGCAGTGTTCTCACCACACCTGGACTCTCGGGCTGTGTTCTCACTACACCTGGACTCTCGGGCTGTGTTCTCACTACAACTGGACTCTCGGGCTGTGTTCACACTACAACTGGACTCTCGGGCTGTGTTCTCACTACACCTGGACTCTCGGGCTCTGTTCTCACTACAACTGGACTCTCGGGCAGTGTTCTCACTACACCTGGACTCTCGGGCTGTGTTCTCACTACAACTGGACTCTCGGGCAGTGTTCTCACTGCACCTGGACTCTCGGGCAGTGTTCACACTACACCTGGACTCTCGGGCTGTGTTCACACTACACCTGGACTCTCGGGCTGTGTTCTCACTGCACCTGGACTCTTGGGCTGTGTTCTCACTACACCTGGACTCTTGGGCTGTGTTCTCACTACAACTGGACTCTCGGGCAGTGTTCTCACCACACCTGGACTCTCGGTCAGTGTTCACACTGCACCTGGACTCTCGGGCATGTGTTCACACTGCACCTGGACTCTCGGGCTGTGTTCACACTGCACCTGGACTCTCGGCTTGTGTTCTCACTACAACTGGACTCTCGGGCTGTGTTCACACTACACCTGGACTCTCGGGATGTGTTCTCACTACACCTGGACTCTCGGGCTGTGTTCACACTACACCTGGACTCTCGGGATGTGTTCTCACTACACCTGGACTCTCGGGCAGTGTTCACAATGCACCTGGTCTCTCGGGCTGTGTTCACACTGCACCTGGATACTCGGGCTGTGTTCACACTACACCTGGACTCTCGGGCTGTGTTCTCACTACTCCTGGACTCTCGGGCTGTGTTCTCACTGCACCTGGACTCTCGGGCTGTGTTCACACTAAACTTGGACTGTTGGACAGTGTTCACACTACACCTGGACTCTCGGGCAGTGTTCACACTACACCTGGACTCTCGGGCTGTGTTCTCACTACACCTGGACTCTCGGGCTGTGTTCTCACAACACCTGGACTCTCGGGCTGTGTTCTCACTACACCTGGACTCTCGGGCTGTGTTCTCACTACACCTGGACTCTTGGACAGTTTTCACACTACACCTGGACTCTCGGGCTGTGTTCACACTGCACCTGGACTCTTGGACAGTTTTCACACTACACCTGGACTCTCGGGCTGTGTTCTCACTACACCTTGACTCTCGGGCAGTGTTCTCACTACACCTGGACTCTCGGGCAGGGTTCTCACTACACCTGGACTCTCGGGCAGGGTTCTCACTACACCTGGACTCTCGGGCTGTGTTCACACTGCACCTGGACTCTCGGGCTGTGTTCACACTACATCTGGACTCTCGGGCTGTGTTGACACTGTACCTGGACTCTCGGGCTGTGTTCACACTACACCTGGACTCTTGGGCTGTGTTCACACTACACCTGGACTCTCGGGCTGTGTTCACACGACACATGGACTCTCGGGCTGTGTTTACACTGCACCTGGACTCTCGGGCTGTGTTCTCACTACACCTGGACTCTCCGGCTGTGTTCACACTGCACCTGGACTCTCGGGCTGTGTTCACACTACACATGGACTCTTGGGCTGTGTTCACACTGCACCTGGACTCTCGGGCTGTGTTCACACTACACCTGGACTCTCGGGATGTGTTCACACTGCACCTGGACGCTCGGGCAATGTTCACACTACACCTGGACTCTCGGGCTGTGTTCGCACCACACCTGGACTCTCGGGCAGTGTTCTCACTACGCCTGGACTCTCGGGCTGTGTTCTCACTACACCTGGACTCTCGGGCTGTGTTCACACTACACCTGGACTCTCGGGTTGTGTTCTCACTACACCTGAACTCTCGGGCAGTGTTCTCACTACACCTGGACTCTCGGGCTGTGTTCACACTACAACTGGACTCTCGGGCTATGTTCACACTGCACCTGGACTCTCGGGCTGTGTTCACACTACACCTGGACTCTCGGGCTGTGTTTACACTGTACCTGGACTCTCGGGCAGTGTTCACACTACACCTGGACTCTCGGGCTGTGTTCACACTACACCTGGACTCTCGGGCTGTGTTTACACTGTACCTGGACTCTCGGGCTGTGTTCACACTACACCTGGACTCTCGGGCTGTGTTTACACTGTACCTGGACTCTCGGGCAGTGTTCACACTACACCTGGACTCTCGGGCAGTGTTCACACTGCACCTGGACTCTCGGGCTGTGTTCACACTACACATGGACTCTCGGGCTGTGTTTACACTGCACCTGGACTCTTGGGCTGTGTTCTCACTACACCTGGACTCTCGGGCTGTGTTCTCACGACAACTGGACTCTCGGGCTGTGTTCACACTACACCTGGACTCTCGGGCTGTGTTCTCACTACACCTGGACTCTCGGGCTGTGTTCTCACTACAACTGGACTCTCGGGCTGTGTTCATACTACACCTGGACTCTCGGGCTGTGTTCTCACTACACCTGGACTCTCGGGCAGTGTTCACACTACACCTGGACTCTCGGGCTGTGTTCTCACTGCAACTGGACTCTCGGGCAGTGTTCTCACTACACCTGGACTCTCGGGCTGTGTTATCACTACAACTGGACTCTCGGGCTGTGTTCACACTGCACCTGGACTCTCGGGCTGTGTTCTCACTACACCTGGACTCTCGGGCTCTGTTCTCACTACAACTGGACTCTCGGGCAGTGTTCTCACTACACCTGGACTCTCGGGCTGTGTTCTCACTACAACTGGACTCTCGGGCAGTGTTCTCACTACACCTGGACTCTCGGGCTGTGTTCACACTACACCTGGACTCTCGGGCTGTGTTCACACTACACCTGGACTCTCGGGCTGTGTTCTCACTGCACCTGGACTCTTGGGCTGTGTTCTCACTACACCTGGACTCTTGGGCTGTGTTCTCACTACACCTGGACTCTCGGGCAGTGTTCACACTACACCTGGACTCTCGGGCTGTGTTCTCACTACAACTGGACTCTCGGGCAGTGTTCTCACGACACCTGGACTCTCGGGCTGTGTTCTCACTACAACTGGACTGTCGGGCTGTGTTCACACTACACCTGGACTCTCGGGCTGTGTTCTCACTTCACCTGGACTCTCGGGCTGTGTTCACACTGCACCTGGACTCTCGGGCTGTGTTCACACTGCACCTAGTCTCTCGGGCTGTGTTCACACTGCACCTGGACACTCGGGCTGTGTTGACACTACACCTGGACTCTCGGGCTGTGTTCTCACTACACCTGGACTCTCGGGCTGTGTTCTCACTACACCTGGACTCTCGGGCTGTGTTCTCACTACACCTGGACTCTCGGGCTGTGTTTTCACTGCACCTGGACTCTCGGCCTGTGTTCACACTACACCTGGACTCTCGGGCTGTGTTCACACTACACTTGGACTCTTGGACAGCGTTCACACTACACCTGGACTCTCGGGCAGTGTTCACACTACACCTGGACTCTCGGGCTGTGTTCTCACTACACCTGGACTCTCGAGCTGTGTTCTCACTACACCTGGACTCTCGGGCTGTGTTCACACTGCACCTGGACTCTCGGGCAGTGTTCTCACTACACCTGGACTCTCGGGCAGTGTTCTCACTACACCTGGACTCTCGGGCTGTGTTCTCACTACACCTGGACTCTCGGGCTGTGTTCACACTACACCTGGACTCTCGGGCTGTGTTCACACTACACTTGGACTCTTGGACAGTGTTCACACTACACCTGGACTCTCGGGCAGTGTTCACACTACACCTGGACTCTCGGGCTGTGTTCTCACTACACCTGGACTCTCGGGCTGTGTTCACACTACACCTGGACTCTCGGGCTGTGTTCACACTACACCTGGACTCTTGGACAGTTTTCACACGACACCTGGACTCTCGGGCTGTGTTCTCACCACACCTGGACTCTCGGGCAGTGTTCTCACTACACCTGGACTCTTGGGCTGTGTTCTCACTACACCTGGACTCTCGGGCAGTGTTCTCACTACACCTGGACTCTCGGGCTGTGTTCTCACTACACCTGGACTCTCGGGCTGTGTTCTCACTACACCTGGACTCTCGGGCTGTGTTCACACTGCACCTGGACTCTCGGGCAGTGTTCTCACTACACCTGGACTCTCGGGCAGTGTTCTCACTACACCTGGACTCTCGGGCTGTGTTCTCACTACACCTGGACTCTCGGGCTGTGTTCACACTACACCTGGACTCTCGGGCTGTGTTCACACTACACTTGGACTCTTGGACAGTGTTCACACTACACCTGGACTCTCGGGCAGTGTTCTCACTACACCTGGACTCTTGGGCTGTGTTCTCACTACACCTGGACTCTCGGGCAGTGTTCTCACTACACCTGGACTCTCGGGCTGTGTTCACACTACACCTGGACTCTCGGGCTGTGTTCACACTACACCTGGACTCTCGGGCTGTGTTCTCACTGCACCTGGACTCTTGGGCTGTGTTCTCACTACACCTGGACTCTTGGGCTGTGTTCTCACTACACCTGGACTCTCGGGCAGTGTTCACACTACACCTGGACTCTCGGGCTGTGTTCTCACTACAACTGGACTCTCGGGCAGTGTTCTCACTACACCTGGACTCTCGGGCTGTGTTCTCACTACAACTGGACTGTCGGGCTGTGTTCACACTACACCTGGACTCTCGGGCTGTGTTCTCACTTCACCTGGACTCTCGGGCTGTGTTCACACTGCACCTAGTCTCTCGGGCTGTGTTCACACTACACCTGGACACTCGGGCTGTGTTGACACGACACCTGGACTCTCGGGCTGTGTTCTCACTACACCTGGACTCTCGGGCTGTGTTCTCACTACACCTGGACTCTCGGGCTGTGTTCTCACTACACCTGGACTCTCGGGCTGTGTTCTCACTACACCTGGACTCTCGGGCTGTGTTCACACTATACCTCGACTCTCGGGCTGTGTTCACACTGCACTTGGACTCTTGGACAGTGTTCACACTACACCTGGACTCTCGGGCAGTGTTCACACTACACCTGGACTCTCGGGCTGTGTTCTCACTACACCTGGACTCTCGGGCTGTGTTCTCACTACACCTGGACTCTCGGGCTGTGTTCACACTGCACCTGGACTCTCGGGCAGTGTTCTCACTACACCTGGACTCTCGGGCAGTCTTCTCACTACACCTGGACTCTCGGGCTGTGTTCTCACTACACCTGGACTCTCGGGCTGTGTTCACACTACACCTGGACTCTCGGGCTGTGTTCACACTACACCTGGACTCTTGGACAGTTTTCACACTACACCTGGACTCTCGGGCTGTGTTCTCACCACACCTGGACTCTCGGGCAGTGTTCTCACTACACCTGGACTCTCGGGCAGTGTTCTCACTACACCTGGACTCTCTGTCAGTGTTCTCACTACACCTGGACTCTCGGGCTGTGTTCTCACGACAACTGGACTCTCGGGCTGTGTTCACACTACACCTGGACTCTCGGGATGTGTTCTCACTACACCTGGACTCTCGGGCAGTGTTCACACTGCACCTGGACTCTCGGGCTGTGTTCACACTGCACCTGGACTCTCGGGCTGTGTTCACACTGCACCTGGTCTCTCAGGCTGTGTTCACACTACACCTGGAGTGTCGGGCTGTGTTCACACTGCACCTGGACACTCTGGCTGTGTTCACACTACACTTGGACTCTCGGGCTGTGTTCTCACTACACCTGGACTCTCGGGCTGTGTTCTCACTACACCTGGACTCTCGGGCTGTGTTCACACTACACCTGGACTCTCGGGCTGTGTTCTCACTACAACTGGACTCTCGGGCATTGTTCTCACTACACCTGGACTCTCGGGCTGTGTTCTCACTACAACTGGACTCTCGGGCTGTGTCCACACTACACCTGGACACTCGGGATGTGTTCTCACTACACCTGGACTCTCGGGCTGTGTTCACACTACACCTGGACTCTCGGGATGTGTTCTCACTACACCTGGACTCTCGGGATGTGTTCTCACTACACCTGGACTCTCGGGCTGTGTTCACACTGCACCTGGACTCTCGGGCTGTGTTCACACTACACCTGGACTCTCGGGCTGTGTTCTCACTGCACTTGGACTCTCGGGCTGTGTTCTCACTACACCTGGACCCTCGGGCTGTGTTCACACCACACCTGGACTCTCGGGTTGTGTTCACACTACACCTGGACTCTCGGGCTGTGTTCTCACTACACCTGGACTCTCGGGCTGTGTTCTCACTGCACCTGGACTCTCGGGCTGTGTTCACACTACACCTGGACTCTCGGGCTGTGTTCACACTAAACTTGGACTCTTGGACAGTGTTCACACTACACCTGGACTCTCGGGCAGTGTTCACACTACACCTGGACTCTCGGGATGTGTTCTCACTACACCTGGACTCTCGGGCTGTGTTCTCACTACAACTGGACTCTCGGGCTGTGTTCACACTGCACCTGGACTCTCGGGCTGTGTTCTCACCACACCTGGACTCTCGGGCAGTGTTCTCACTACACCTAGACTCTCGGGCTGTGTTCTCACTACACCTGAACTCTCTCGGGCTGTGTTCACACTACACCTGGACTCTCGGGCTGTGTTCACACTACACCTGGACTCTTGGACAGTTTTCACACTACACCTGGACTCTCGGGCTGTGTTCTCACTACATCTGGACTCTCGGGCTGTGTTCTCTCTACACCTGGACTCTCGGGCTGTGTTCTCACTACACCTGGACTCTCGGGCTGTGTTCACACTACACCTGGACTCTCGGGCTGTGTTCTCACTACACCTGGACTCTCGGGCTGTGTTCTCACTACACCTGGACTCTCGGGCTGTGTTCACACTAAACCTGGACTCTCGGACTGTGTTCACACTACACCTGGACTCTCGGGCTGTGTTCTCACCACACCTGGACTCTCGGGCAGTGTTCTCACTACACCTGGACTCTCGGGCAGTGTTCTCACTACACCTGGACTCTCGGTCAGTGTTCTCACTACACCTGGACTCTCGGGCTGTGTTCTCACAACAACTGGACTCTCGGGCTGTGTTCACACTACACCTGGACTCTCGGGCTGTGTTCTCACTGCACCTGGACTCTCGGGCTCTGTTCTCACTACAACTGGACTCTCGGGCAGTGTTCTCACTACACCTGGACTCTCGGGCTGTGTTCACACGACACCTGGACTCTCGGGCTGTGTTCACACTACACCTGGACTCTCGGGCTGTGTTCTCACTGCACCTGGACTCTTGGGCTGTGTTCTCACTAGACCTGGACTCTTGGGCTGTGTTCTCACTACACCTGGACTCTCGGGCAGTGTTCACACTACACCTGGACTCTCGGGCTGTGTTCTCACTACAACTGGACTCTCGGGCAGTGTTCTCACTACACCTGGACTCTCGGGCTGTGTTCTCACTACAACTGGACTGTCGGGCTGTGTTCACACTACACCTGGACTCTCGGGCTGTGTTCTCACTACACCTGGACTCTCGGGCTGTGTTCACACTGCACCTGGACTCTCGGGCTGTGTTCACACTGCACCTGGTCTCTCGGGCTGTGTTCACACTGCACCTGGACACTCGGGCTGTGTTGACACTACACCTGGACTCTCGGGCTGTGTTCTCACTACACCTGGACTCTCGGGCTGTGTTTTCACTACACCTGGACTCTCGGGCTGTGTTCTCACTACACCTGGACTCTCGGGCTGTGTTCTCACTACACCTGGACTCTCGGGCTGTGTTCACACTACACCTGGACTCTCGGGCTGTGTTCACACTACACTTGGACTCTTGGACAGTGTTCACACTACACCTGGACTCTCGGGCAGTGTTCACAATGTACCTGGACTCTCGGGCTGTGTTCTCACTACACCTGGACTCTCGGGCTGTGTTCTCACTACACCTGGACTCTCGGGCTGTGTTCACACTGCACCTGGACTCTCGGGCTGTGTTCTCACTACACCTGGACTCTCGGGCAGTGTTCTCACTACACCTGGACTCTCGGGCTGTGTTGTCACTACACCTGGACTCTCGGGCTGTGTTCACACTACACCTGGACTCTCGGGCTGTGTTCACACTACACCTGGACTCTTGGACAGTTTCCACACTACACCTGGACTCTCGGGCTGTGTTCTCACCACACCTGGACTCTCGGGCAGTGTTCTCACTACACCTGGACTCTCGGGCAGTGTTCTCACTACACCTGGACTCTCTGTCAGTGTTCTCACTGCAACTGGACTCTCGGGCTGTGTTCTCACGACAACTGGACTCTCGGGCTGTGTTCACACTACACCTGGACTCTCGGGATGTGTTCTCACTACACCTGGACTCTCGGGCAGTGTTCACACTGCACCTGGACTCTCGGGCTGTGTTCACACTGCACGTGGACTCTCGGGCTGTGTTCACACTGCACCTGGTCTCTCAGGCTGTGTTCACACTACACCTGGAGTGTCGGGCTGTGTTCACACTGCACCTGGACACTCTGGCTGTGTTCACACTACACCTGGACTCTCGGGCTGTGTTCTCACTACACCTGGACTCTCGGGCTGTGTTCTCACTACACCTGGACTCTCGGGCTGTGTTCACACTAAACCTGGACTCTCGGGCTGTGTTCACACTACACCTGGACTCTTGGACAGTTTTCACACTACACATGGACTCTCGGGCTGTGTTCTCACCACACCTGGACTCTCGGGCAGTGTTCTCACTACACCTGGACTCTCGGGCAGTGTTCTCACTACACCTGGACTCTCGGTCAGTGTTCTCACTACACCTGGACTCTCGGGCTGTGTTCTCACGACAACTGGACTCTCGGGCTGTGTTCACAGTACACCTGGATTCTCGGGCTGTGTTCTCACTACACCTGGACTCTCGGGCTCTGTTCTCACTACAACTGGACTCTCGGGCAGTGTTCTCACTACACCTGGACTCTCGGGCTGTGTTCTCACTACAACTGGACTCTCGGGCAGTGTTCTCACTACACCTGGACTCTCGGGCTGTGTTCACACTACACCTGGACTCTCGGGCTGTGTTCACACTACACCTGGACTCTCGGGCTGTGTTCTCACTGCACCTGGACTCTTGGGCTGTGTTCTCACTAGACCTGGACTCTTGGGCTGTGTTCTCACTACACCTGGACTCTCGGGCAGTGTTCACACTACACCTGGACTCTCGGGCTGTGTTCTCACTACAACTGGACTCTCGGGCAGTGTTCTCACTACACCTGGACTCTCGGGCTGTGTTCTCACTACACCTGGACTCTCGGGCTGTGTTCTCACGACACCTGGACTCTCGGGCTGTGTTCTCACTACACCTGGACTCTCGGGCTGTGTTCTCACTACACCTGGACTCTCGGGCTGTGTTCACACTATACCTGGACTCTCGGGCTGTGTTCACACTGCACTTGGACTGTTGGACAGTGTTCACACTACACCTGGACTCTCGGGCAGTGTTCACACGACACCTGGACTCTCGGGCTGTGTTCTCACTACACCTGGACTCTCGGGCTGTGTTCTCACTACACCTGGACTCTCGGGCTGTGTTCACACTGCACCTGGACTCTCGGGCAGTGTTCTCACTACACCTGGACTCTCGGGCAGTGTTCTCACTACACCTGGACTCTCTGTCAGTGTTCTCACGACACCTGGACTCTCGGGCTGTGTTCTCACGACAACTGGACTCTCGGGCTGTGTTCACACTACACCTGGACTCTCGGGATGTGTTCTCACTACACCTGGACTCTCGGGCAGTGTTCACACTGCACCTGGACTCTCGGGCTGTGTTCACACTGCACCTGGACTCTCGGGCTGTGTTCACACTGCACCTGGTCTCTCAGGCTGTGTTCACACTACACCTGGAGTGTCGGGCTGTGTTCACACTGCACCTGGACACTCTGGCTGTGTTCACACTACACTTGGACTCTCGGGCTGTGTTCTCACTACACCTGGACTCTCGGGCTGTGTTCTCACTACACCTGGACTCTCGGGCTGTGTTCACACTACACCTGGACTCTCGGGCTGTGTTCTCACTGCACTTGGACTCTCGGGCTGTGTTCTCACTACACCTGGACCCTCGGGCTGTGTTCACACTACACCTGGACTCTCGGGTTGTGTTCACACTACACCTGGACTCTCGGGCTGTGTTCTCACTACACCTGGACTCTCGGGCTGTGTTCTCACTGCACCTGGACTCTCGGGCTGTGTTCACACTACACCTGGACTCTCGGGCTGTGTTCACACTAAACTTGGACTCTTGGACAGTGTTCACAGTACACCTGGACTCTCGGGCAGTGTTCACACTACACCTGGACTCTCGGGCTGTGTTCTCACTACACCTGGACTCTCGGGCTGTGTTCTCACTACAACTGGACTCTCGGGCTGTGTTCACACTGCACCTGGACTCTCGGGCTGTGTTCTCACCACACCTGGACTCTCGGGCTGTGTTCTCACTACACCTAGACTCTCGGGCTGTGTTCTCACTACACCTGAACTCTCTCGGGCTGTGTTCACACGACACCTGGACTCTCGGGCTGTGTTCACACTACACCTGGACTCTTGGACAGTTTTCACACTACACCTGGACTCTCGGGCTGTGTTCTCACTACATCTGGACTCTCGGGCTGTGTTCTCTCTACACCTGGACTCTCGGGCTGTGTTCTCACTACACCTGGACTCTCGGGCTGTGTTCACACTACACCTGGACTCTCGGGCTGTGTTCTCACTACACCTGGACTCTCGGGCTGTGTTCTCACTACACCTGGACTCTCGGGCTGTGTTCACACTAAACCTGGACTCTCGGGCTGTGTTCACACTACACCTGGACTCTTGGACAGTTTTCACACTACACCTGGACTCTCGGGCTGTGTTCTCACCACACCTGGACTCTCGGGCAGTGTTCTCACTACACCTGGACTCTCGGGCAGTGTTCTCACTACACCTGGACTCTCGGTCAGTGTTCTCACTACACCTGGACTCTCGGGCTGTGTTCTCACGACAACTGGACTCTCGGGCTGTGTTCACACTACACCTGGACTCTCGGGCTGTGTTCTCACTACACCTGGACTCTCGGGCTCTGTTCTCACTACAACTGGACTCTCGGGCAGTGTTCTCACTACACCTGGACTCTCGGGCTGTGTTCTCACTACAACTGGACTCTCGGGCAGTGTTCTCACTACACCTGGACTCTCGGGCTGTGTTCACACTACACCTGGACTCTCGGGCTGTGTTCACACTACACCTGGACTCTCGGGCTGTGTTCACACTACACCTGGACTCTCGGGCTGTGTTCTCACTGCACTTGGACTCTCGGGCTGTGTTCTCACTACACCTGGACCCTCGGGCTGTGTTCACACTACACCTGGACTCTCGGGTTGTGTTCACACTACACCTGGACTCTCGGGCTGTGTTCTCACTACACCTGGACTCTCGGGCTGTGTTCTCACTGCACCTGGACTCTCGGGCTGTGTTCACACTAAACTTGGACTCTTGGACAGTGTTCACAGTACACCTGGACTCTCGGGCAGTGTTCACACTACACCTGGACTCTCGGGCTGTGTTCTCACTACACCTGGACTCTCGGGCTGTGTTCTCACTACAACTGGACTCTCGGGCTGTGTTCACACTGCACCTGGACTCTCGGGCTGTGTTCTCACCACACCTGGACTCTCGGGCAGTGTTCTCACTACACCTAGACTCTCGGGCTGTGTTCTCACTACACCTGAACTCTCTCGGGCTGTGTTCACACGACACCTGGACTCTCGGGCTGTGTTCACACTACACCTGGACTCTTGGACAGTTTTCACACTACACCTGGACTCTCGGGCTGTGTTCTCACTATATCTGGACTCTCAGGCTGTGTTCTCTCTACACCTGGACTCTCGGGCTGTGTTCTCACTACACCTGGACTCTCGGGCTGTGTTCACACTACACCTGGACTCTCGGGCTGTGTTCTCACTACACCTGGACTCTCGGGCTGTGTTCTCACTACACCTGGACTCTCGGGCTGTGTTCACACTACACCTGGACTCTCGGGCTGTGTTCACACTACACCTGGACTCTTGGACAGTTTTCACACTACACCTGGACTCTCGGGCTGTGTTCTCACCACACCTGGACTCTCGGGCATTGTTCTCACTACACCTGGACTCTCGGGCAGTGTTCTCACTACACCTGGACTCTCGGTCAGTGTTCTCACTACACCTGGACTCTCGGGCTGTGTTCTCACGACAACTGGACTCTCGGGCTGTGTTCACACTACACCTGGACTCTCGGGCTGTGTTCTCACTACACCTGGACTCTCGGGCTCTGTTCTCACTACAACTGGACTCTCGGGCAGTGTTCTCACTACACCTGGACTCTCGGGCTGTGTTCTCACTACAACTGGACTCTCGGGCAGTGTTCTCACTACACCTGGACTCTCGGGCTGTGTTCACACTACACCTGGACTCTCGGGCTGTGTTCACACTACACCTGGACTCTCGGGCAGTGTTCACACTACACCTGGACTCTCGGGCTGTGTTCTCACTACAACTGGACTCTCGGGCAGTGTTCTCACTACACCTGGACTCTCGGGCTGTGTTCTCACTACAACTGGACTGTCGGGCTGTGTTCACACTACACCTGGACTCTCGGGCTGTGTTCTCACTACACCTGGACTCTCGGGCTGTGTTCACACTGCACCTGGTCTCTCGGGCTGTGTTCACACTGCACCTGGACACTCGGGCTGTGTTGACACTGCACCTGGTCTCTCAGGCTGTGTTCACACTACACCTGGAGTGTCGGGCTGTGTTCACACTGCACCTGGACTCTCGGGCTGTGTTCTCACTACACCTGGACTCTCGGGCTGTGTTCTCACTACACCTGGACTCTCGGGCTGTGTTCAAACTACACCTGGACTCTCGGGCTGTGTTCACACTACACTTGGACTCTTGGACAGTGTTCACACTACACCTGGACTCTCGGGCAGTGTTCACACTGCACCTGGACTCTCGGGCTGTGTTCTCACTACACCTGGACTCTCGGGCTGTGTTCTCACTACACCTGGACTCTCGGGCTGTGTTCACACTGCACCTGGACTCTCGGGCTGTGTTCTCACTACACCTGGACTCTCGGGCAGTGTTCTCACTACACCTGGACTCTCGGGCTGTGTTCTCACTACACCTGGACTCTCGGGCTGTGTTCACACTACACCTGGACTCTCGGGCTGTGTTCACACTACACCTGGACTCTTGGACAGTTTTCACACTACACCTGGACTCTCGGGCTGTGTTCTCACCACACCTGGACTCTCGGGCAGTGTTCTCACTACACCTGGACTCTCGGGCAGTGTTCTCACTACACCTGGACTCTCTGTCAGTGTTCTCACTACAACTGGACTCTCGGGCTGTGTTCTCACGACAACTGGACTCTCGGGCTGTGTTCACACTACACCTGGACTCTCGGGATGTGTTCTCACTACACCTGGACTCTCGGGCAGTGTTCACACTGCACCTGGACTCTCGGGCTGTGTTCACACTGCACCTGGACTCTCGGGCTGTGTTCACACTGCACCTGGTCTCTCAGGCTGTGTTCACACTACACCTGGAGTGTCGGGCTGTGTTCACACTGCACCTGGACACTCTGGCTGTGTTCACACTACACCTGGACTCTCGGGCTGTGTTCTCACTACACCTGGACTCTCGGGCTGTGTTCTCACTACACCTGGACTCTCGGGCTGTGTTCACACTACACCTGGACTCTCGGGCTGTGTTCTCACTACAACTGGACTCTCGGGCAGTGTTCTCACTACACCTGGACTCTCGGGCTGTGTTCTCACTACAACTGGACTCTCGGGCTGTGTTCACACTACACCTGGACACTCGGGATGTGTTCTCACGACACCTGGACTCTCGGGCTGTGTTCACACTACACCTGGACTCTCGGGATGTGTTCTCACTACACCTGGACTCTCGGGATGTGTTCTCACTACACCTGGACTCTCGGGCTGTGTTCACACTGCACCTGGACTCTCGGGCTGTGTTCACACTACACCTGGACTCTCGGGCTGTGTTCTCACTACACTTGGACTCTCGGGCTGTGTTCTCACTACACCTGGACCCTCGGGCTGTGTTCACACGACACCTGGACTCTCGGGTTGTGTTCACACTACACCTGGACTCTCGGGCTGTGTTCTCACTACACCTGGACTCTCGGGCTGTGTTCACACTACACCTGGACTCTCGGGCTGTGTTCACACTACACCTGGACTCTCGGGCTGTGTTCACACTAAACTTGGACTCTTGGACAGTGTTCACACTACACCTGGACTCTCGGGCAGTGTTCACACTACACCTGGACTCTCGGGCTGTGTTCTCACTACACCTGGACTCTCGGGCAGTGTTCTCACTACATCTGGACTCTCGGGCTGTGTTCTCTCTACACCTGGACTCTCGGGCTGTGTTCTCACTACACCTGGACTCTCGGGCTGTGTTCACACTACACCTGGACTCTCGGGCTGTGTTCTCACTACACCTGGACTCTCGGGCTGTGTTCTCACTACACCTGGACTCTCGGGCTGTGTTCACACTAAACCTGGACTCTCGGGCTGTGTTCACACTACACCTGGACTCTTGGACAGTTTTCACACTACACCTGGACTCTCGGGCTGTGTTCTCACCACACCTGGACTCTCGGGCAGTGTTCTCACTACACCTGGACTCTCGGGCAGTGTTCTCACTACACCTTGACTCTCGGTCAGTGTTCTCACTACACCTGGACTCTCGGGCTGTGTTCTCACGACAACTGGACTCTCGGGCTGTGTTCACACTACACCTGGACTCTCGGGCTGTGTTCTCACTACACCTGGACTCTCGGGCTCTGTTCTCACTACAACTGGACTCTCGGGCAGTGTTCTCACTACACCTGGACTCTCGGGCTGTGTTCTCACTACAACTGGACTCTCGGGCAGTGTTCTCACTACACCTGGACTCTCGGGCTGTGTTCACACTACACCTGGACTCTCGGGCTGTGTTCACACTACACCTGGACTCTCGGGCTGTGTTCTCACTGCACCTGGACTCTTGGGCTGTGTTCTCACTAGACCTGGACTCTTGGGCTGTGTTCTCACTACACCTGGACTCTCGGGCTGTGTTCACACTGCACCTGGACTCTCGGGCTGTGTTCACACTGCACCTGGTCTCTCGGGCTGTGTTCACACTGCACCTGGACACTCGGGCTGTGTTGACACTACACCTGGACTCTCGGGCTGTGTTCTCACTACACCTGGACTCTCGGGCTGTGTTTTCACTACACCTGGACTCTCGGGCTGTGTTCTCACTACACCTGGACTCTCGGGCTGTGTTCTCACTACACCTGGACTCTCGGGCTGTGTTCACACTACACCTGGACTCTCGGGCTGTGTTCACACTACACTTGGACTCTTGGACAGTGTTCACACTACACCTGGACTCTCGGGCAGTGTTCACACTGCACCTGGACTCTCGGGCTGTGTTCTCACTACACCTGGACTCTCGGGCTGTGTTCTCACTACACCTGGACTCTCGGGCTGTGTTCACACTGCACCTGGACTCTCGGGCTGTGTTCTCACTACACCTGGACTCTCAGGCAGTGTTCTCACTACACCTGGACTCTCGGGCTGTGTTCTCACTACACCTGGACTCTCGGGCTGTGTTCACACCACACCTGGACTCTCGGGCTGTGTTCACACTACACCTGGACTCTTGGACAGTTTTCACACTACACCTGGACTCTCGGGCTGTGTTCTCACCACACCTGGACTCTCGGGCAGTGTTCTCACTACACCTGGACTCTCGGGCAGTGTTCTCACTACACCTGGACTCTCTGTCAGTGTTCTCACTACAACTGGACTCTCGGGCTGTGTTCTCACGACAACTGGACTCTCGGGCTGTGTTCACACTACACCTGGACTCTCGGGATGTGTTCTCACTACACCTGGACTCTCGGGCAGTGTTCACACTGCACCTGGACTCTCGGGCTGTGTTCACACTGCACCTGGACTCTCGGGCTGTGTTCACACTGCACCTGGTCTCTCAGGCTGTGTTCACACTACACCTGGAGTGTCGGGCTGTGTTCACACTGCACCTGGACACGCTGGCTGTGTTCACACTACACCTGGACTCTCGGGCTGTGTTCTCACTACACCTGGACTCTCGGGCTGTGTTCTCACTACACCTGGACTCTCGGGCTGTGTTCACACTACACCTGGACTCTCGGGCTGTGTTCTCACTACAACTGGACTCTCGGGCAGTGTTCTCACTACACCTGGACTCTCGGGCTGTGTTCTCACTACAACTGGACTCTCGGGCTGTGTTCACACTACACCTGGACACTCGGGATGTGTTCTCACGACACCTGGACTCTCGGGCTGTGTTCACACTACACCTGGACTCTCGGGATGTGTTCTCACTACACCTGGACTCTCGGGATGTGTTCTCACTACACCTGGACTCTCGGGCTGTGTTCACACTGCACCTGGACTCTCGGGCTGTGTTCACACTACACCTGGACTCTCGGGCTGTGTTCTCACTACACTTGGACTCTCGGTCTGTGTTCTCACTACACCTGGACCCTCGGGCTGTGTTCACACGACACCTGGACTCTCGGGTTGTGTTCACACTACACCTGGACTCTCGGGCTGTGTTCTCACTACACCTGGACTCTCGGGCTGTGTTCTCACTACACCTGGACTCTCGGGCTGTGTTCACACTACACCTGGACTCTCGGGCTGTGTTCACACTAAACTTGGACTCTTGGACAGTGTTCACACTACACCTGGACTCTCGGGCAGTGTTCACACTACACCTGGACTCTCGGGCTGTGTTCTCACTACACCTGGACTCTCGGGCTGTGTTCTCACTACACCTGGACTCTCGGGCTGTGTTCACACTGCACCTGGACTCTCGGGCTGTGTTCTCACTACACCTGGACTCTCGGGCAGTGTTCTCACTACACCTGGACTCTCGGGCTGTGTTCTCACTACACCTGGACTCTCGGGCTGTGTTCACACTACACCTGGACTCTCGGGCTGTGTTCACACTACACCTGGACTCTTGGACAGTTTTCACGCTACACCTGGACTCTCGGGCTGTGTTCTCACTACACCTGGACTCTCGGGCTGTGTTCTCACTACACCTGGACTCTCGGGCTGTGTTCTCACTACACCTGGACTCTCGGGCTCTGTTCACACTACACCTGGACTCTCGGGCTGTGTTCTCACTTCACCTGGACTCTCGGGCTGTGTTCTCACTACACCTGGACTCTCGGGCTGTGTTCACACTACACCTGGACTCTCGAGCTGTGTTCACACGACACCTGGAATCTTGGACAGTTTTCACACTACACCTGGACTCGCGGGCTGTGTTCTCACCACACCTGGACTCTCGGGCAGTGTTCTCACTACACCTGGACTCTCGGGCAGTGTTCTCACTACACCTGGACTCTCGGTCAGTGTTCTCACTACACCTGGACTCTCGGGCTGTGTTCTCACGACAACTGGACTCTCGGGCTGTGTTCACACTGCACCTGGACTCTCGGTCTGTGTTCTCACTACACCTGGACTCTCGGGCAGTGTTCACACTGCACCTGGACTCTCGGGCTGTGTTCACACTGCACCTGGACTCTCGGGCTGTGTTCACACTGCACCTGGTCTCTCGGGCTGTGTTCACACTACACCTGGAGTGTCGAGCTGTGTTCACACTGCACCTGGACACTCAGGCTGTGTTCACACTACACCTGGACTCTCGGGCTGTGTTCTCACTACACCTGGACTCTCGGGCTGTGTTCTCACTACACCTGGACTCTCGGGCTGTGTTCACACTACACCTGGACTCTCGGGCTGTGTTCTCACTACAACTGGACTCTCGGGCAGTGTTCTCACTACACCTGGACTCTCGGGCAGTGTTCACACTGCACCTGGACTCTCGGGCTGTGTTCACTCTGCACCTGGACTCTCGGGCTGTGTTCACACTGCACCTGGTCTCTCAGGCTGTGTTCACACTACACCTGGAGTGTCGGGCTGTGTTCACACTGCACCTGGACACGCTGGCTGTGTTCACACTACACCTGGACTCTCGGGCTGTGTTCTCACTACACCTGGACTCTCGGGCTGTGTTCTCACTACACCTGGACTCTCGGGCTGTGTTCACACTACACCTGGACTCTCGGGCTGTGTTCTCACTACAACTGGACTCTCGGGCAGTGTTCTCACGACACCTGGACTCTCGGGCTGTGTTCTCACTACAACTGGACTCTCGGGCTGTGTTCACACTACACCTGGACACTCGGGATGTGTTCTCACGACACCTGGACTCTCGGGCTGTGTTCACACTACACCTGGACTCTCGGGATGTGTTCTCACTACACCTGGACTCTCGGGATGTGTTCTCACTACACCTGGACTCTCGGGCTGTGTTCACACTGCACCTGGACTCTCGGGCTGTGTTCACACTACACCTGGACTCTCGGGCTGTGTTCTCACTACACTTGGACTCTCGGGCTGTGTTCTCACTACACCTGGACCCTCGGGCTGTGTTCACACGACACCTGGACTCTCGGGTTGTGTTCACACTACACCTGGACTCTCGGGCTGTGTTCTCACTACACCTGGACTCTCGGGCTGTGTTCTCACTACACCTGGACTCTCGGGCTGTGTTCACACTACACCTGGACTCTCGGGCTGTGTTCACACTAAACTTGGACTCTTGGACAGTGTTCACACTACACCTGGACTCTCGGGCAGTGTTCACACTACACCTGGACTATCGGGCTGTGTTCTCACTACACCTGGACTCTCGGGCTGTGTTCTCACTACACCTGGACTCTCGGGCTGTGTTCACACTGCACCTGGACTCTCGGGCTGTGTTCTCACTACACCTGGACTCTCGGGCAGTGTTCTCACTACACCTGGACTCTCGGGCTGTGTTCTCACTACACCTGGACTCTCGGGCTGTGTTCACACTACACCTGGACTCTCGGGCTGTGTTCACACTACACCTGGACTCTTGGACAGTTTTCACACTACACCTGGACTCTCGGGCTGTGTTCACACTACACCTGGACTCTCGGGCTGTGTTCTCACTTCACCTGGACTCTCGGGCTGTGTTCTCACTACACCTGGACTCTCGGGCTCTGTTCACACTACACCTGGACTCTCGGGCTGTGTTCTCACTTCACCTGGACTCTCGGGCTGTGTTCTCACTACACCTGGACTCTCGGGCTGTGTTCACACTACACCTGGACTCTCGGGCTGTGTTCTCACTACACCTGGACTCTCGGGCTGTGTTCACACTACACCTGGACTCTCGGGCTGTGTTCACACTACACTTGGACTCTTGGACAGTGTTCACACTACACCTGGACTCTCGGGCAGTGTTCACACTGCACCTGGACTCTCGGGCTGTGTTCTCACTACACCTGGACTCTCGGGCTGTGTTCTCACTACACCTGGACTCTCGGGCTGTGTTCACACTGCACCTGGACTCTCGGGCTGTGTTCTCACTACACCTGGACTCTCGGGCAGTGTTCTCACTACACCTGGACTCTCGGGCTGTGTTCTCACTACACCTGGACTCTCGGGCTGTGTTCACACCACACCTGGACTCTCGGGCTGTGTTCACACTACACCTGGACTCTTGGACAGTTTTCACACTACACCTGGACTCTCGGGCTGTGTTCTCACCACACCTGGACTCTCGGGCAGTGTTCACACTGCACCTGGACTCTCGGGCTGTGTTCACACTGCACCTGGACTCTCGGGCTGTGTTCACACTGCACCTGGTCTCTCGGGCTGTGTTCACACTACACCTGGAGTGTCGAGCTGTGTTCACACTGCACCTGGACACCCAGGCTGTGTTCACACTACACCTGGACTCTCGGGCTGTGTTCTCACTACACCTGGACTCTCGGGCTGTGTTCTCACTACACCTGGACTCTCGGGCTGTGTTCACACTACACCTGGACTCTCGGGCTGTGTTCTCACTACAACTGGACTCTCGGGCAGCGTTCTCACTACACCTGGACTCTCGGGCAGTGTTCACACTGCACCTGGACTCTCGGGCTGTGTTCACACTGCACCTGGACTCTCGGGCTGTGTTCACACTGCACCTGGTCTCTCAGGCTGTGTTCACACTACACCTGGAGTGTCGGGCTGTGTTCACACTGCACCTGGACACGCTGGCTGTGTTCACACTACACCTGGACTCTCGGGCTGTGTTCTCACTACACCTGGACTCTCGGGCTGTGTTCTCACTACACCTGGACTCTCGGGCTGTGTTCACACTACACCTGGACTCTCGGGCTGTGTTCTCACTACAACTGGACTCTCGGGCAGTGTTCTCACTACACCTGGACTCTCGGGCTGTGTTCTCACTACAACTGGACTCTCGGGCTGTGTTCACACTACACCTGGACACTCGGGATGTGTTCTCACGACACCTGGACTCTCGGGCTGTGTTCACACTACACCTGGACTCTCGGGATATGTTCTCACTACACCTGGACTCTCGGGATGTGTTCTCACTACACCTGGACTCTCGGGCTGTGTTCACACTGCACCTGGACTCTCGGGCTGTGTTCACACTACACCTGGACTCTCGGGCTGTGTTCTCACTACACTTGGACTCTCGGGCTGTGTTCTCACTACACCTGGACCCTCGGGCTGTGTTCACACGACACCTGGACTCTCGGGTTGTGTTCACACTACACCTGGACTCTCGGGCTGTGTTCTCACTACACCTGGACTCTCGGGCTGTGTTCTCACTACACCTGGACTCTCGGGCTGTGTTCACACTACACCTGGACTCTCGGGCTGTGTTCACACTAAACTTGGACTCTTGGACAGTGTTCACACTACACCTGGACTCTCGGGCAGTGTTCACACTACACCTGGACTATCGGGCTGTGTTCTCACTACACCTGGACTCTCGGGCTGTGTTCTCACTACACCTGGACTCTCGGGCTGTGTTCACACTGCACCTGGACTCTCGGGCTGTGTTCTCACTACACCTGGACTCTCGGGCAGTGTTCTCACTACACCTGGACTCTCGGGCTGTGTTCTCACTACACCTGGACTCTCGGGCTGTGTTCACACTACACCTGGACTCTCGGGCTGTGTTCACACTACACCTGGACTCTTGGACAGTTTTCACACTGCACCTGGACTCTCGGGCTGTGTTCACACTACACCTGGACTCTCGGGCTGTGTTCTCACTTCACCTGGACTCTCGGGCTGTGTTCTCACTACACCTGGACTCTCGGGCTCTGTTCACACTACACCTGGACTCTCGGGCTGTGTTCTCACTTCACCTGGACTCTCGGGCTGTGTTCTCACTACACCTGGACTCTCGGGCTGTGTTCACACTACACCTGGACTCTCGGGCTGTGTTCACACGACACCTGGACTCTTGGACAGTTTTCACACTACACCTGGACTCTCGGGCTGTGTTCTCACCACACCTGGACTCTCGGGCAGTGTTCTCACTACACCTGGACTCTCGGGCAGTGTTCTCACTACACCTGGACTCTCGGTCAGTGTTCTCACTACACCTGGACTCTCGGGCTGTGTTCTCACGACAACTGGACTCTCGGGCTGTGTTCACACTGCACCTGGACTCTCGGTCTGTGTTCTCACTACACCTGGACTCTCGGGCAGTGTTCACACTGCACCTGGACTCTCGGGCTGTGTTCACACTGCACCTGGACTCTCGGGCTGTGTTCACACTGCACCTGGTCTCTCGGGCTGTGTTCACACTACACCTGGAGTGTCGAGCTGTGTTCACACTGCACCTGGACACTCAGGCTGTGTTCACACTACACCTGGACTCTCGGGCTGTGTTCTCACTACACCTGGACTCTCGGGCTGTGTTCTCACTACACCTGGACTCTCGGGCTGTGTTCACACTACACCTGGACTCTCGGGCTGTGTTCTCACTACAACTGGACTCTCGGGCAGTGTTCTCACTACACCTGGACTCTCGGGCTGTGTTCTCACTACAACTGGACTCTCGGGCTGTGTTCACACTACACCTGGACTCTCGGGATGTGTTCTCACTACACCTGGACTCTCGGGCTGTGTTCACACTACACCTGGACTCTCGGGATGTGTTCTCACTACACCTGGACTCTCGGGATGTGTTCTCACTACACCTGGACCTCGGGCTGTGTTCACACTGCACCTGGACTCTCGGGCTGTGTTCACACTACACCTGGACTCTCGGGCTGTGTTCTGACTACACCTGGACTCTCGGGCTGTGTTCTCACTACACCTGGACTCTCGGGCTGTGTTCACACTTCACCTGGACTCTCGGGTTGTGTTCACACTACACCTGGACTCTCGGGCTGTGTTCTCACTACACCTGGACTCTCGGGCTGTGTTCTCACGACACTTGGACTCTCGGGCTGTGTTCACACTACACCTGGACTCTCGGGCTGTGTTCACACTAAACTTGGACTCTTGGACAGTGTTCACACTACACCTGGACTCTCGGGCAGTGTTCACACTACACCTGGACTCTCGGGCAGTGTTCACACGACACCTGGACTCTCGGGCTGTGTTGTCACTACACCTGGACTCTCGGGCTGTGTTCTCACTACACCTGGACTCTCGGGCTGTGTTGTCACTACACCTGGACTCTCGGGCTGTGTTCACACTGCACCTGGACTCTCGAGCTGTGTTCACACTGCACCAGGACTCTCGGGCTGTGTTCACACTACTCCTGGACTCTCGGGCAGTGTTCACACTACACCTGGACTCTCGGGCTGTGTTTACACTGCACCTGGACTCTCGGGCTGTGTTTACAATGCACCTGGACTCTCGGCCTGTGTTTACACTGCACCAGGACTCTCGGGCTGTGTTCACACTACACCTGGACTCTCGGGCTGTGTTTACACTGTACCTGGACTCTCGGGCAGTGTTCACACTGCACCTGGACTCTCGGGCTGTGTTCACACTACACCTGGACTCTCGGGCTGTGTTTACACTGCACCAGGACTCTCGGGCTGTGTTCACACTGCACCTGGACTCTCGGGCTGTGTTTACACTGTACCTGGACTCTCGGGCAGTGTTCACACTGCACCTGGACTCTCGGGCAGTGTTCACACTGCACCTGGACTCTCGGGCTGTGTTCTCACGACACCTGGACTCTCGGGCTGTGTTCACACTACACATGGACACTCGGGCTGTGTTCACACTACACCTGGACTCTCGGGCTGTGTTCACACTACACCTGGACTCTCGGGATGTGTTCACACTGCACCTGGAGTGTCGGGCTGTGTTCACACTACACCTCGACGCTCGGGCAATGTTCACACTACACCTGGACTCTCAGGCTGTGTTCACACTACACCTGGACTCTCGGGCAGTGTTCTCACTACACCTGGACTCTCGGGCTGTGTTCTCACTACACCTGGACTCTCGGGCTGTGTTCACACTACACCTGGACTCTCGGGCTGTGTTCACACTACACCTGGACACTCGGGCTGTGTTTACACTGCACCAGGACTCTCGGGCTGTGTTCACACTACACCTGGACTCTCAGGCTGTGTTCACACTGCACCTGGACTCTCGGGCTGTGTTTACACTGCACCAGGACTCTCGGGCTGTGTTCACACTACTCCTGGACTCTCGGGCAGTGTTCACACTACACCTGGACTCTCGGGCTGTGTTTACACTGCACCTGGACTCTCGGGCTGTGTTTACAATACACCTGGACTCTCGGGCTGTGTTTACACTGCACCAGGACTCTCGGGCTGTGTTCACACTACACCTGGACTCTCGGGCTGTGTTTACACTGTACCTGGACTCTCGGGCAGTGTTCACACTACACCTGGACTCTCGGGCTGTGTTCTCACTACACCTGGACTCTCGGGCTGTGTTCTCACTACACCTGGACTCTCGGGCTGTGTTCACACTACACCTGGACTCTCGGGCTGTGTTCACACTGCACCTGGACTCTCGGGCTGTGTTTACACTGCACCAGGACTCTCGGGCTGTGTTCACACTACTCCTGGACTCTCGGGCAGTGTTCACACTACACCTGGACTCTCGGGCTGTGTTTACACTGCACCTGGACTCTCGGGCTGTGTTTACAATGCACCTGGACTCTCGGGCTGTGTTTACACTGCACCAGGACTCTCGGGCTGTGTTCACACTACACCTGGACTCTCGGGCTGTGTTTACACTGTACCTGGACTCTCGGGCAGTGTTCACACTGCACCTGGACTCTCGGGCTGTGTTCACACTACACCTGGACTCTCGGGCTGTGTTTACACTGTACCTGGACTCTCGGGCAGTGTTCACACTGCACCTGGACTCTCGGGCAGTGTTCACACTGCACCTGGACTCTCGGGCTGTGTTCTCACTACACCTGGACTCTCGGGCTGTGTTCACACTACACATGGACTCTCGGGCTGTGTTCACACTACACCTGGACTCTCGGGCTGTGTTCACACTACACCTGGACTCTCGGGATGTCTTCACACTACACCTGGACTCTCGGGCTGTGTTCACACTACACCTCGACGCTCGGGCAATGTTCACACTACACCTGGACTCTCAGGCTGTGTTCACACTACACCTGGACTCTCGGGCAGTGTTCTCACTACACCTGGACTCTCGGGCTGTGTTCTCACTACACCTGGACTCTCGGGCTGTGTTCACACTACACCTGGACTCTCGGGCTGTGTTCACACTGCACCTGGACTCTCGGGCTGTGTTCTCACTACACCTGGACTCTCGGGCTGTGTTCTCACTACACCTGGACTCTCGGGCTGTGTTCTCACTGCACCTGGACTCTCGGGCTGTGTTCACACTACACCTGGACTCTCGGGCTGTGTTCACACTGCACCTGGACTCTCGGGCTGTGTTTACACTGCACCAGGACTCTCGGGCTGTGTTCACAATACTCCTGGACTCTCGGGCAGTGTTCACACTACACCTGGACTCTCGGGCTGTGTTTACACTGCACCTGGACTCTCGGGCTGTGTTTACAATGCACCTGGACTCTCGGGCTGTGTTTACACTGCACCAGGACTCTCGGGCTGTGTTCACACTACACCTGGACTCTCGGGCTGTGTTTACAATGCACCTGGACTCTCGGGCTGTGTTTACACTGTACCTGGACTCTCGGGCAGTGTTCACACTGCACCTGGACTCTCGGGCTGTGTTCACACTACACCTGGACTCTCGGGCTGTGTTTACACTGCACCAGGACTCTCGGGCTGTGTTCACACTACACCTGGACTCTCGGGCTGTGTTTACACTGTACCTGGACTCTCGGGCAGTGTTCACACTGCACCTGGACTCTCGGGCAGTGTTCACACTGCACCTGGACTCTCGGGCTGTGTTCTCACTACACCTGGACTCTCGGGCTGTGTTCACACTACACATGGACTCTCGGGCTGTGTTCACACTACACCTGGACTCTCGGGCTGTGTTCACACTGCACCTGGACTCTCGGGATGTGTTCACACTACACCTGGAGTGTCGGGCTGTGTTCACACTACACCTCGACGCTCGGGCAATGTTCACACTACACCTGGACTCTCAGGCTGTGTTCACACTACACCTGGACTCTCGGGCAGTGTTCTCACTACACCTGGACTCTCGGGCTGTGTTCTCACTACACCTGGACTCTCGGGCTGTGTTCACACTACACCTGGACTCTCGGGCTGTGTTCACACTACACCTGGACTCTCGGGCTGTGTTTACACTGCACCAGGACTCTCGGGCTGTGTTCACACTACACCTGGACTCTCGGGCTGTGTTCACACTGCACCTGGACTCTCGGGCTGTGTTTACACTGCACCAGGACTCTCGGGCTGTGTTCACACTACTCCTGGACTCTCGGGCAGTGTTCACACTACACCTGGACTCTCGGGCTGTGTTTACACTGCACCTGGACACTCGGGCTGTGTTTACAATGCACCTGGACTCTCGGGCTGTGTTTACACTGCACCAGGACTCTCGGGCTGTGTTCACACGACACCTGGACTCTCGGGCTGTGTTTACACTGTACCTGGACTCTCGGGCAGTGTTCACACTACACCTGGACTCTCGGGCTGTGTTCACACTACACCTGGACTCTCGGGCTGTGTTCACACTGCACCTGGACTCTCGGGCTGTGTTTACACTGCACCAGGACTCTCGGGCTGTGTTCACACTACTCCTGGACTCTCGGGCAGTGTTCACACTACACCTGGACTCTCGGGCTGTGTTTACACTGCACCTGGACTCTCGGGCTGAGTTTACAATGCATCTGGACTCTCGGGCTGTGTTTACACTGCACCAGGACTCTCGGGCTGTGTTCACACGACACCTGGACTCTCGGGCTGTGTTTACACTTTACCTGGACTCTCGGGCAGTGTTCACACTGCACCTGGACTCTCGGGCTGTGTTCACACTACACCTGGACTCTCGGGCTGTGTTTACACTGCACCAGGACTCTCGGGCTGTGTTCACACTACACCTGGACTCTCGGGCTGTGTTTACACTGTACCTGGACTCTCGGGCAGTGTTCACACTGCACCTGGACTCTCGGGCAGTGTTCACACTGCACCTGGACTCTCGGGCTGTGTTCTCACTACACCTGGACTCTCGGGCTGTGTTCACACTACACATGGACTCTCGGGCTGTGTTCACACTACACCTGGACTCTCGGGCTGTGTTCACACTACACCTGGACTCTCGGGATGTCTTCACACTACACCTGGACTCTCGGGCTGTGTTCACACTACACCTCGACGCTCGGGCAATGTTCACACTACACCTGGACTCTCAGGCTGTGTTCACACTACACCTGGACTCTCGGGCAGTGTTCTCACGACACCTGGACTCTCGGGCTGTGTTCTCACTACACCTGGACTCTCGGGCTGTGTTCACACTACACCTGGACTCTCGGGCTGTGTTCACACTACACCTGGACTCTCGGGCTGTGTTTACACTGCACCAGGACTCTCGGGCTGTGTTCACACTACACCTGGACTCTCGGGCTGTGTTTACACTGTACCTGGACTCTCGGGCAGTGTTCTCACTGCACCTGGACTCTCGGGCAGTGTTCACACTGCACCTGGACTCTCGGGCTGTGTTCTCACTACACCTGGACTCTCGGGCTGTGTTCACACTACACATGGACTCTCGGGCTGTGTTCACACTACACATGGACTCTTGGGCTGTGTTCACACTACACCTGGACTCTCGGGCTGTGTTCACACTACACCTGGACTCTCGGGATGTGTTCACACTACACCTGGAGTGTCAGGCTGTGTTCACACTACACCTCGACGCTCGGGCAATGTTCACACTACACCTGGACTCTCGGGCTGTGTTCACACTACACCTGGACACTCGGGCAGTGTTCTCACTACACCTGGACTCTCGGGCTGTGTTCTCACTACACCTGGACTCTCGGGCTGTGTTCACACTACACCTGGACTCTCGGGCTGTGTTCTCACTACACCTGGACTCTCGGGCAGTGTTCTCACTACACCTGGACTCTCGGGCTGTGTTCTCACTACACCTGGACTCTCGGGCTGTGTTCACACTACAACTGGACTCTCGGGCTATGTTCACACTGCACCTGGACTCTCGGGCTCTGTTCACACTACACCTGGACTCTCGAGCTGTGTTCACACTGCAGCTGGACTCTCGGGCTGAGTTTACACTGCACCAGGACTCTCGGGCTGTGTTCACACTACACCTGGACACTCGGGCTGTGTTTACACTGCACCTGGACTCTCGGGCTGTGTTTACACTGCACCAGGACTCTCGGGCTGTGTTCACACTACACCTGGACTCTCGGGCTGTGTTTACACTGCACATGGACTCTCGGGCTGGGTTCACACTACACCTGGACTCTCGGGCTGTGTTCACACTAAACCTGGACTCTCGGGCTGTGTTCTCACTACACCTGGACTCTTGGGCTGTGTTCTCACTACACCTGGACTCTCGGGCAGTGTTCACACTACACCTGGACTCTCGGGCTGTGTTCTCACTACACCTGGACTCTCGGGCTGTGTTCTCACTACACCTGGACTCTCGGGCTGTGTTCACACTACACCTGGAGTGTCGGGCTGTGTTCACACTACACCTGAACTCTCGGGCTGTGTTCTCACTACACCTGGACTCTCGGGCTGTGTTCTCACTACACCTGGACTATCGGGCTGTGTTCACACTACACCTGGACTCTCGGGCTGTGTTCTCACTACAACTGGACTCTCGGGCAGTGTTCTCACTACACCTGGACTCTCGGGCTGTGTTCTCACGACAACTGGACTCTCGGGCTGTGTTCACACTACACCTGGACACTCGGGATGTGTTCTCACTACACCTGGACTCTCGGGCTGTGTTCACACTACACCTGGACTCTCGGGATGTGTTCTCACTACACCTGGACTCTCGGGATGTGTTCTCACTGCACCTGGACTCTCGGGCTGTGTTCACACTGCACCTGGACTCTCGGGCTGTGTTCACACTACACCTGGACTCTCGGGCTGTGTTCTCACTGCACTTGGACTCTCGGGCTGTGTTCTCACTACACCTGGACCCTCGGGCTGTGTTCACACTACACCTGGACTCTCGGGTTGTTTTCACACTACACCTGGACTCTCGGGCTGTGTTCTCACTACACCTGGACTCTCGGGCTGTGTTCTCACTACAACTGGACTCTCGGGCTGTGTTCACACTACACCTGGACACTCGGGATGTGTTCTCACGACACGTGGACTCTCTGGCTGTGTTCTCACTACACCTGGACTCTCGGGCAGTGTTCTCACTACACCTGGACTCTCGGGCAGTGTTCTCACTACACCTGGACTCTCGGGCTGTGTTCACACTACAACTGGACTCTCGGGCTATGTTCACACTGCACCTGGACTCTCGGGCTCTGTTCACACTACACCTGGACTCTCGAGCTGTGTTCACAGTGCACCTGGACTCTCGGGCTGTGTTTACACTGCACCAGGACTCTCGGGCTGTGTTCACACTACACCTGGACTCTCGGGCTGTGTTTACACTGCACCTGGACTCTCGAGCTGTGTTTACACTGCACCAGGACTCTCGGGCTGTGTTCACACTACACCTGGACTCTCGGGCTGTGTTTACACTGCACATGGACTCTCGGGCTGTGTTCACACTACACCTGGACTCTCGGGCTGTGTTCACACTACACCTGGACTCTCGGGCTGTGTTCTCACTACACCTGGACTCTTGGGCTGTGTTCTCACTACACCTGGACTCTTGGGCTGTGTTCTCACTACACCTGGACTCTCGGGCAGTGTTCACACTACACCTGGACTCTCGGGCTGTGTTCTCACTACAACTGGACTCTCGGGCAGTGTTCTCACTACACCTGGACTCTCGGGCTGTGTTCTCACCACACCTGGACTCTCGGGCAGTGTTCACACTACACCTGGACTCTCGGGCTGTGTTCTCACTACACCTGGACTCTCGGGCTGTGTTCTCACTACACCTGGACTCTCGGGATGTGTTCACACTGCACCTGGACTCTCGGGCTGTGTTCTCACTACACCTGGACTCTCGTGCAGTGTTCTCACTACACCTGGACTCTCGGGCTGTGTTCTCACTACACCTGGACTCTCGGGCTGTGTTCACACTACACCTGGACTCTCGGGCTGTGTTCACACTACACATGGACTCTTGGACAGTTTTCACACTACACCTGGACTCTCGGGCTGTGTTCTCACTCCACCTGGACTCTCGGGCTGTGTTCACACTACACCTGGACTCTCGGGCTGTGTTCACACTGCACCTGGACTCTCGGGCTGTGTTTACACTGCACCAGGACTCTCGGGCTGTGTTTACACTACTCCTGGACTCTCGGGCAGTGTTCACACTACACCTGGACTCTCGGGCTGTGTTCACACTACACCTGGACTATCGGGCTGTGTTCACACTACACCTGGACTCTCGGGCTGTGTTCTCACTACAACTGGACTCTCGGGCAGTGTTCTCACTACACCTGGACTCTCGGGCTGTGTTCTCACGACAACTGGACTCTCGGGCTGTGTTCACACTACACCTGGACACTCGGGATGTGTTCTCACTACACCTGGACTCTCGGGCTGTGTTCACACTACACCTGGACTCTCGGGATGTGTTCTCACTACACCTGGACTCTCGGGATGTGTTCTCACTGCACCTGGACTCTCGGGCTGTGTTCACACTGCACCTGGACTCTCGGGCTGTGTTCACACTACACCTGGACTCTCGGGCTGTGTTCTCACTGCACTTGGACTCTCGGGCTGTGTTCTCACTACACCTGGACCCTCGGGCTGTGTTCACACTACACCTGGACTCTCGGGTTGTTTTCACACTACACCTGGACTCTCGGGCTGTGTTCTCACTACACCTGGACTCTCGGGCTGTGTTCTCACTACTCCTGGACTCTCGGGCTGTGTTCACACTACACCTGGACTATCGGGCTGTGTTCACACTACACCTGGACTCTCGGGCTGTGTTCTCACTACAACTGGACTCTCGGGCAGTGTTCTCACTACACCTGGACTCTCGGGCTGTGTTCTCACGACAACTGGACTCTCGGGCTGTGTTCACACTACACCTGGACACTCGGGATGTGTTCTCACTACACCTGGACTCTCGGGCTGTGTTCACACTACACCTGGACTCTCGGGATGTGTTCTCACTACACCTGGACTCTCGGGATGTGTTCTCACTGCACCTGGACTCTCGGGCTGTGTTCACACTGCACCTGGACTCTCGGGCTGTGTTCACACGACACCTGGACTCTCGGGCTGTGTTCTCACTGCACTTGGACTCTCGGGCTGTGTTCTCACTACACCTGGACCCTCGGGCTGTGTTCACACTACACCTGGACTCTCGGGTTGTTTTCACACTACACCTGGACTCTCGGGCTGTGTTCTCACTACACCTGGACTCTCGGGCTGTGTTCTCACTACAACTGGACTCTCGGGCTGTGTTCACACTACACCTGGACACTCGGGATGTGTTCTCACGACACCTGGACTCTCTGGCTGTGTTCTCACTACACCTGGACTCTCGGGCAGTGTTCTCACTACACCTGGACTCTCGGGCAGTGTTCTCACTACACCTGGACTCTCGGGCTGTGTTCACACTACAACTGGACTCTCGGGCTATGTTCACACTGCACCTGGACTCTCGGGCTCTGTTCACACTACACCTGGACTCTCGAGCTGTGTTCACAGTGCACCTGGACTCTCGGGCTGTGTTTACACTGCACCAGGACTCTCGGGCTGTGTTCACACTACACCTGGACTCTCGGGCTGTGTTTACACTGCACCTGGACTCTCGAGCTGTGTTTACACTGCACCAGGACTCTCGGGCTGTGTTCACACTACACCTGGACTCTCGGGCTGTGTTTACACTGCACATGGACTCTCGGGCTGTGTTCACACTACACCTGGACTCTCGGGCTGTGTTCACACTACACCTGGACTCTCGGGCTGTGTTCTCACTACACCTGGACTCTTGGGCTGTGTTCTCACTACACCTGGACTCTTGGGCTGTGTTCTCACTACACCTGGACTCTCGGGCAGTGTTCACACTACACCTGGACTCTCGGGCTGAGTTCTCACTACAACTGGACTCTCGGGCAGTGTTCTCACTACACCTGGACTCTCGGGCTGTGTTCTCACCACACCTGGACTCTCGGGCAGTGTTCACTCTACACCTGGACTCTCGGGCTGTGTTCTCACTACACCTGGACTCTCGGGCTGTGTTCTCACTACAACTGGACTCTCGGGATGTGTTCACACTGCACCTGGACTCTCGGGCTGTGTTCTCACTACTACTGGACTCTCGTGCAGTGTTCTCACTACACCTGGACTCTCGGGCTGTGTTCTCACTACACCTGGACTCTCGGGCTGTGTTCACACTACACCTGGACTCTCGGGCTGTGTTCACACTACACATGGACTCTTGGACAGTTTTCACACTACACCTGGACTCTCGGGCTGTGTTCTCACTCCACCTGGACTCTCGGGCTGTGTTCACACTACACCTGGACTCTCGGGCTGTGTTCACACTGCACCTGGACTCTCGGGCTGTGTTTACACTGCACCAGGACTCACGGGCTGTGTTTACACTACTCCTGGACTCTCGGGCAGTGTTCACACTACACCTGGACTCTCGGGCTGTGTTTACACTGCACCTGGACTCTCGGGCTGTGTTTACACTGCACCTGGACTCTCGGGCTGTGTTTACACTGCACCAGGACTCTCGGGCTGTTTTCACACTACACCTGGACTCTCGGGCTGTGTTTACACTGTACCTGGACTCTCGGGCAGTGTTCACACTGCACCTGGACTCTCGGGCTGTGTTCACACTACACATGGACTCTCGGGCTGTGTTTCCACTGCACCAGGACTCTCGGGCTGTGTTCACACTACACCTGGACTCTCGGGCTGTGTTTACACTGTACCTGGACTCTCGGGCAGTGTTCACACTACACCTGGACTCTCGGGCTGTGTTTCCACTGCACCAGGACTCTCGGGCTGTGTTCACACGACACCTGGACTCTCGGGCTGTGTTCACACTAAACTTGGACTCTTGGACAGTGTTCACACTACACCTGGACTCTCGGGCTGTGTTCTCACTACACCTGGACTCTCGGGCTGTGTTCTCACTACACCTGGACTCTCGGGCTGTGTTCTCACTACACCTGGACTCTCGGGCTGTGTTCACACTGCACCTGGACTCTTGGGCTGTGTTCTCACTACACCTGGACTCTCGGGCTGTGTTCACACTACACCTGGACTCTCGGGCTGTGTTCACACTACACCTGGACTCTTGGACAGTTTTCACACTACACCTGGACTCTCGGGCTGTGTTCTCACTACACCTGGACTCTCGGGCTGTGTTCTCACTACACCTGGACTCTCGGGCTGTGTTCACACTACACCTGGACTCTCGGGCTGTGTTCTCACTACACCTGGACTCTCGGGCTGTGTTCTCACTACACCTGGACTCTTGGGCTGTGTTCACACTACACCTGGACTCTCGGGCTGTGTTCACACTACACCTGGACTCTTGGACAGTTTTCAAACTACACCTGGACTCTCGGGCTGTGTTCTCACCACACCTGGACTCTCGGGCAGTGTTCTCACTACACCTGGACTCTCGGGCAGTGTTCTCACTACACCTGGACTCTCGGTCAGTGTTCTCACAACACCTGGACTCTCGGGCTGTGTTCTCACGACAACTGGACACTCGGGCTGTGTTCACACTGCACCTGGACTCTCGGTCCGTGTTCTCACTACACCTGGACTCTCGGGCAGTGTTCACACTGCACCTGGACTCTCGGGCTGTGTTTACACTGCACCAGGACTCTCGGGCTGTGTTCACACTACACCTGGACTCTCGGGCTGTGTTCTCACTACACCTGGACTCTCGGGCTGTGTTCTCACTACACCTGGACTCTCGGGCTGTGTTCACACTACACCTGGACTCTCGGGCTGTGTTCTCACGACAACTGGACTCTCGGGCAGTGTTCTCACTACACCTGGACTCTCGGGCTGTGTTCTCACTACAACTGGACTCTCGGGCTGTGTTCACACTGCACCTGGACTCTCGGGATGTGTTCTCACTACACCTGGACTCTCGGGCTGTGTTCACACTACACCTGGACTCTCGGGATGTGTTCTCACTACACCTGGACTCTCGGGATGTGTTCTCACTGCACCTGGACTCTCGGGCTGTGTTCACACTGCACCTGGACTCTCGGGCTGTGTTCACACTACACCTGGACTCTCGGGCTGTGTTCTCACTACACCTGGACTCTCGGGCTGTATTCTCACTACACCTGGACTCTCGGGCTGTGTTCACACTACACCTGGACTCTCGGGTTGTGTGCACACGACACCTGGACTCTCGGGCTGTGTTCTCACTACACCTGGACTCTCGGGCTGTGTTCTCACTACACTTGGACTCTCGGGCTGTGTTCACACTACACCTGGACTCTCGGGCTGTGTTCACACTAAACTTGGACTCTTGGACAGTGTTCACACTACACCTGGACTCTCGGGCAGTGTTCACACTACACCTGGACTCTCGGGCTGTTTTCTCACTACACCTGGACTCTCGGGCTGTGTTCTCACTACACCTGGACTCTCGGGCTGTGTTCACACTGCACCTGGACTCTCGGGCTGTGTTCTCACTACACCTGGACTCTCAGGCAGTGTTCTCACTACACCTGGACTCTCGGGCTGTGTTCTCACTACACCTGGACTCTCGGGCTGTGTTCACACTACACCTGGACTCTCGGGCTGTGTTCACACTACACATGGACTCTTGGACAGTTTTCACACCACACCTGGACTCTCGGGCTGTGTTCTCACTACACCTGGACTCTCGGGCTGTGTTCACACTACACCTGGACTCTCGGGCTGTGTTTACACTGCACCTGGACTCTCGGGCTGTGTTTACACTGCACCTGGACTCTCGGGCTGTGTTTCCACTGCACCAGGACTCTCGGGCTGTGTTCACACTACACCTGGACTCTCGGGCTGTGTTTACACTGTACCTGGACTCTCGGGCAGTGTTCACACTGCACCTGGACTCTCGGGCAGTGTTCACACTGCACCTGGACTCTCGGGCTGTGTTCTCACTACACCTGGACTCTCGGGCTGTGTTCACACTACACATGGACTCTCGGGCTGTGTTCACACTACACATGGACTCTTGGGCTGTGTTCACACTACACCTGGACTCTCGGGCTGTGTTCACACTACACCTGGACTCTCGGGATGTGTTCACACTACACCTGGAGTGTCGGGCTGTGTTCACACTACACCTCGACGCTCGGGCAATGTTCACACTACACCTGGACTCTCGGGCTGTGTTCACACTACACCTGGACTCTCGGGCAGTGTTCTCACTACACCTGGACTCTCGGGCTGTGTTCTCACTACACCTGGACTCTCGGGCTGTGTTCACACTACACCTGGACTCTCGGGCTGTGTTCACACTACACCTGGACTCTCGGGCTGTGTTTACACTGCACCAGGACTCTCGGGCTGTGTTCACACTACACCTGGACTCTCGGGCTGTGTTTACACTGTACCTGGACTCTCGGGCAGTGTTCACACTGCACCTGGACTCTCGGGCAGTGTTCACACTGCACCTGGACTCTCGGGCTGTGTTCTCACTACACCTGGACTCTCGGGCTGTGTTCACACTACACATGGACTCTCGGGCTGTGTTCACACTGCACATGGACTCTTGGGCTGTGTTCACACTACACCTGGACTCTCGGGCTGTGTTCACACTACACCTGGACTCTCGGGATGTGTTCACACTACACCTGGAGTGTCGGGCTGTGTTCACACTACACCTCGACGCTCGGGCAATGTTCACACTACACCTGGACTCTCGGGCTGTGTTCACACTACACCTGGACTCTCGGGCAGTGTTCTCACTACACCTGGACTCTCGGGCTGTGTTCTCACTACACCTGGACTCTCGGGCTGTGTTCACACTACACCTGGACTCTCGGGCTGTGTTCTCACTACACCTGGACTCTCGGGCAGTGTTCTCACTACACCTGGACTCTCGGGCAGTGTTCTCACTACACCTGGACTCTCGGGCTGTGTTCACACTACAACTGGACTCTCGGGCTATGTTCACACTGCACCTGGACTCTCGGGCTCTGTTCACACTACACCTGGACTCTCGGGCTGTGTTCACACTAAACCTGGACTCTCGGGCTGTGTTTACACTGCACCAGGACTCTCGGGCTGTGTTCACACTACACCTGGACTCTCGGGCTGTGTTTACACTGCACCTGGACTCTCGGGCAGTGTTCACACTACACCTTGCCTCTCGGGCTGTGTTCACACTACACATGGACTCTCGGGCTGTGTTTACACTGCACCTGGACTCTCGGGCTGTGTTCACACTACACATGGACTCTCGGGCTGTGTTTGCACTACACCTGGACTCTCGGGCTGTGTTCACACTGCACCTGGACTCTCGGGCTGTGTTCACACTACACATGGACTCTTGGGCTGTGTTCACACCACACCTGGACTCTCGGGCTGTGTTCACACTACACCTGGACTCTCGGGCTGTGTTCTCACTACAACTGGACTCTCGGGCTGTGTTCACACTACTCCTGGACTCTTGGACAGTTTTCACACTACACCTGGACTCTCGGGCTGTGTTCTCACTACAACTGCACTCTCGGGCAGTTTTCTCACTACACCTGGACTCTCGGACAGTGTTCTCACTACACCTGGACTCTCGGGCTGTGTTTACACTGCACCTGGACTATCGGGCTGTGTTTACACTGCACGATACTCTCGGGCTGTGTTCACACTACACCTGGACTCTCGGGCTGTGTTCACACTACACGTGGACTCTCGGGCTGTGTTTACACTGCACCTGGACTCTCGGGCTGTGTTCTCACTACACCTGGACTCTCCGGCTGTGTTCACACTGCACCTGGACTCTCGGGCTGTGTTCACACTGCACCTGGACTCTTGGGCTGTGTTCACACTACACCTGGACTCTCGGGCTGTGTTCACACTACACCTGGACTCTTGGGCTGTGTTCACACTACACCTGGACTCTCCGGCTGTGTTCACACTGCACCTGGACTCTCGGGCTGTGTTCACACTACACCTGGACTCTCGGGCTGTGTTCACACTACACCTGGACTCTCGGGCTGTGTTCTCACTACACCTGGACTCTCGGGCTGTGTTCTCACTACACCTGGACTCTCGGGCTGTGTTCACACTGCACCTGGACTCTCGGGCTGTGTTCTCACTACACCTGGACTCTCGGGCAGTGTTCTCACTACACCTGGACTCTCGGGCTGTGTTCTCACTACACCTGGACTCTCGGGCTGTGTTCACACTACACCTGGACTCTCGGGCTGTGTTCACACGACACATGGACTCTTGGACAGTTTTCACACTACACCTGGACTCTCGGCCTGTGTTCTCACTACACCTGGACTCTCGGGCTGTGTTCACACTACACATGGACTCTTGGGCTGTGTTCACACCACACCTGGACTCTCGGGCTGTGTTCACACTACACCTGGACTCTCGGGCTGTGTTCTCACTACAACTGGACTCTCGGGCAGTGTTCTCACTACACCTGGACTCTCGGGCTGTGTTCACACTACACATGGACTCTTGGACAATTTTCACACTACACCTGGACACTCGGGCTGTGTTCTCACTACACCTGGACACTCGGGCTGTGTTCACACTACACCTGGACTCTCGGGCTGTGTTCACACTGCACCTGGACTCTCGGGCTGTGTTTACACTGCACCAGGACTCTCGGGCTGTGTTCACACTACTCCTGGACTCTCGGGCAGTGTTCACACTACACCTGGACTCTCGGGCTGTGTTTACACTGCACCTGGACTCTCGGGCTGTGTTTACACTGCACCTGGACTCTCGGGCTGTGTTTACACTGCACCAGGACTCTCGGGCTGTGTTCACACTACACCTGGACTCTAGGGCTGTGTTTACACTGTACCTGGACTCTCGGGCAGTGTTCACACTGCACCTGGACTCTCGGGCTGTGTTCACACTACACCTGGACTCTCGGGCTGTGTTTACACTGCACCAGGACTCTCGGGCTGTGTTCACACTACACCTGGACTCTCGGGCTGTGTTTACACTGTACCTGGACTCTCGGTCAGTGTTCACACTGCACCTGGACTCTCGGGCAGTGTTCACACTGCACCTGGACTCTCGGGCTGTGTTCTCACTACACCTGGACACTCGGGCTGTGTTCACACTACACATGGACTCTCGGGCTGTGTTCACACTACACATGGACTCTTGGGCTGTGTTCACACTACACCTGGACTCTCGGGCTGTGTTCACACTACACCTGGACTCTCGGGATGTGTTCACACTACACCTGGAGTGTCGGGCTGTGTTCACACCACACCTCGACGCTCGGGCAATGTTCACACTACACCTGGACTCTCGGGCTGTGTTCACACTACACCTGGACTCTCGGGCAGTGTTCTCACTACACCTGGACTCTCGGGCTGTGTTCTCACTACACCTGGACTCTCGGGCTGTGTTCACACTACACCTGGACTCTCGGGCTGTGTTCTCACTACACCTGGACTCTCGGGCAGTGTTCTCACTACACCTGGACTCTCGGGCAGTGTTCTCACTACACCTGGACTCTCGGGCTGTGTTCACACTGCAACTGGACTCTCGGGCTATGTTCACACTGCACCTGGACTCTCGGGCTGTGTTCACACTACACCTGGACTCTCGAGCTGTGTTCACACTGCACCTGGACTCTCGGGCTCTGTTTACACTGCACCAGGACTCTCGGGCTGTGTTCACACTACACCTGGACTCTCGGGCTGTGTTTACACTGCACCTGGACTCTCGGACTGTGTTTGCACTGCACCTGGACTCTTGGGCTGTGTTCACACTACACCTGGACTCTCCGGCTGTGTTCACACTGCACCTGGACTCTCGGGCTGTGTTCACACTACACCTGGACTCTCGGGCTGTGTTCTCACTACACCTGGACTCTCGGGCTGTGTTCACACTGCACCTGGACTCTCGGGCTGTGTTCTCACTACACCTGGACTCTCGGGCAGTGTTCTCACTGCACCTGGACTCTCGGGCTGTGTTCTCACTACACCTGGACTCTTGGGCTGTGTTCACACTACACCTGGACTCTCGGGCTGTGTTCACACTACACATGGACTCTTGGACAGTTTTCACACTACACCTGGACTCTCGGGCTGTGTTCTCACTACACCTGGACTCTCGGGCTGTGTTCACACTACACATGGACTCTTGGGCTGTGTTCACACCACACCTGGACTCTCGGGCTGTGTTCACACTACACCTGGACTCTCGGGCTGTGTTCTCACTACAACTGGACTCTCGGGCAGTGTTCTCACTACACCTGGACTCTCGGGCTGTGTTCACACTACACATGGACTCTTGGACAGTTTTCACACTACACCTGGACTCTCGGGCTGTGTTCTCACTACACCTGGACACTCGGGCTGTGTTCACACTACACCTGGACTCTCGGGCTGTGTTCACACTGCACCTGGACTCTCGGGCTGTGTTTACACTGCACCAGGACTCTCGGGCTGTGTTCACACTACTCCTGGACTCTCGGGCAGTGTTCACACTACACCTGGACTCTCGGGCTGTGTTTACACTGTACCTGGACTCTCAGGCTGTGTTTACACTGCACCTGGACTCTCGGGCTGTGTTCACACTACACCTGGACTCTCGGGCTGTGTTTCCACTGCACCAGGACTCTCGGGCTGTGTTCACACTACACCTGGACTCTCGGGCTGTGTTTACACTGTACCTGGACTCTCGGGCAGTGTTCACACTGCACCTGGACTCTCGGGCAGGGTTCACACTGCACCTGGACTCTCGGGCTGTGTTCTCACTGCACCTGGACTCTCGGGCTGTGTTCATACTACACATGGACTCTCGGGCTGTGTTCACACTACACATGGACTCTTGGGCTGTGTTCACACTACACCTGGACTCTCGGGCTGTGTTCACACTACACCTGGACTCTCGGGATGTGTTCACACTACACCTGGAGTGTCGGGCTGTGTTCACACTACACCTCGACGCTCGGGCAATGTTCACACTACACCTGGACTCTCGGGCTGTGTTCACACTACACCTGGACTCTCGGGCAGTGTTCTCACTACACTTGGGCTCTTGGACAGTGTTCACACTACACCTGGACTCTCGGGCTGTGTTCACACTACACCTGGACTCTCGGGCTGTGTTTTCACTACACCTGGACTCTCGGGCTGTGTTCACACTACACCTGGACTCTCGGGCTGTGTTCTCACTACACCTGGACTCTCGGGCTGTGTTCTCACTACACCTGGACTCTCGGGCTGTGTTCACACTACACCTGGACTCTCGGGCTGTGTTCACACTACACCTGGACTCTTGGACAGTTTTCACACTACACCTGGACTCTCGGGCTGTGTTCTCACCACACCTGGACTCTCGGGCAGTGTTCTCACTACACCTGGACTCTCGGGCAGTGTTCTCACTACCCCTGGACTCTCGGGCTGTGTTCACACTACAACTGGACTCTCGGGCTATGTTCACACAGCACCTGGACTCTCGGGCTGTGTTCACACTACACCTGGACTCTCGGGCTGTGTTCACACTGCACCTGGACTCTCGGGCTGTGTTTGCACAGCACCAGGACTCTCGGGCTGTGTTCACACTGCACCTGGACACTCGGGCTGTGATTACACTGCACCTGGACTCTCGGGCTGTGTTTACACTGCACCAGGACTCTCGGGCTGTGTTCACACTAAACCTGGACTCTCGGGCTGTGTTTACACTGCACCAGGACTCTCGGGCTGTGTTCACACTACACCTGGACTCTCGGGCTGTGTTTACACTGCACCTGGACTCTCGGGCAGTGTTCACACTACACCTGGACTCTCGGGCTGTGTTCACACGACACATGGACTCTCGGGCTGTGTTTACACTGCACCTGGACTCTCGGGCTGTGTTCACACTACACATGGACTCTCGGGCTGTGTTTACACTACACCTGGACTCTCCGGCTGTGTTCACACTGCACCTGGACTCTCGGGCTGTGTTCACACGACACATGGACTCTTGGGCTGTGTTCACACTACACCTGGACTCTCGGGCTGTGTTCACACTACACCTGGACTCTCGGGCTGTGTTCTCACTACAACTGGACTCTCGGGCAGTGTTCTCACTACACCTGGACTTTCGGGCTGTGTTCTCACTACACCTGGACTCTCGGGCTGTGTTCACACTGCACCTGGACTCTCGGGCTGTGTTCACACTACTCCTGGACTCTTGGACAGTTTTCACACTACACCTGGACTCTCGGGCTGTGTTCTCACTGCACCTGCACTCTCGGGCAGTGTTCTCACTGCACCTGGACTCTCGGGCTGTGTTCTCACTACACCTGGACTCTCGGGCTGTGTTCTCACTACACCTGGACTCTCGGGCTGTGTTCACACTACACCTGGACTCTCGGGCTGTGTTCACACTACACTTGGGCTCTTGGACAGTGTTCACACTACACCTGGACTCTCGGGCAGTGTTCACACTACACCTGGACTCTCGGGCTGTGTTCTCACTACACCTGGACTCTCGGGCAGTGTTCTCACTACACCTGGACTCTTGGGCTGTGTTCTCACTGCACCTGGACTCTTGGGCTGTGTTCTCACTACACCTGGACTCTCGGGCAGTGTTCACACTACACCTGGACTCTCGGGCTGTGTTCTCACTACAACTGGACTCTCGGGCAGTGTTCTCACTACACCTGGACGCTCGGGCAATGTTCACACTACACCTGGACTCTCGGGCTGTGTTCACACTACACCTGGACTCTCGGGCAGTGTTCTCACTACACCTGGACTCTCGGGCTGTGTTCTCACTACACCTGGACTCTCGGGCTTTGTTCACACTACACCTGGACTCTCGGGCTGTGTTCTCACTACACCTGGACTCTCGGGCTGTGTTCACACTGCACCTGGACACTCGGGCTGTGATTACACTGCACCTGGACTCTCGGGCTGTGTTTACACTGCACCAGGACTCTCGGGCTGTGTTCACACTAAACCTGGACTCTCGGGCTGTGTTTACACTGCACCAGGACTCTCGGGCTGTGTTCACACTACACCTGGACTCTCGGGCTGTGTTTACACTGCACCTGGACTCTCGGGCAGTGTTCACACTACACCTGGACTCTCGGGCTGTGTTCACACGACACATGGACTCTCGGGCTGTGTTTACACTGCACCTGGACTCTCGGGCTGTGTTCACACTACACATGGACTCTCGGGCTGTGTTTACACTACACCTGGACTCTCCGGCTGTGTTCACACTGCACCTGGACTCTCGGGCTGTGTTCACACTACACATGGACTCTTGGGCTGTGTTCACACTACACCTGGACTCTCGGGCTGTGTTCACACTACACCTGGACTCTCGGGCTGTGTTCTCACTACAACTGGACTCTCGGGCAGTGTTCTCACTACACCTGGACTCTCGGGCTGTGTTCTCACTACACCTGGACTCTCGGGCTGTGTTCACACTGCACCTGGACTCTCGGGCTGTGTTCACACGGCTCCTGGACTCTTGGACAGTTTTCACACTACACCTGGACTCTCGGGCTGTGTTCTCACTGCACCTGCACTCTCGGGCAGTGTTCTCACTGCACCTGGACTCTCGGGCTGTGTTCTCACTACACCTGGACTCTCGGGCTGTGTTCTCACTACACCTGGACTCTCGGGCTGTGTTCACACTACACCTGGACTCTCGGGCTGTGTTCACACTACACTTGGGCTCTTGGACAGTGTTCACACTACACCTGGACTCTCGGGCAGTGTTCACACTACACCTGGACTCTCGGGCTGTGTTCTCACTACACCTGGACTCTCGGGCTGTGTTCTCACTACACCTGGACTCTCGGGCTGTATTTACACGACACCTGGACTCTTAGGCTGTGTTCTCACTACACCTGGACTCTTGGGCTGTGTTCTCACTACACCTGGACTCTCGGGCAGTGTTCTCACTACACCTGGACTCTTGGGCTGTGTTCTCACTGCACCTGGACTCTTGGGCTGTGTTCTCACTACACCTGGACTCTCGGGCAGTGTTCACACTACACCTGGACTCTCGGGCTGTGTTCTCACTACAACTGGACTCTCGGGCAGTGTTCTCACTACACCTGGACGCTCGGGCAATGTTCACACTACACCTGGACTCTCGGGCTGTGTTCACACTACACCTGGACTCTCGGGCAGTGTTCTCACTACACCTGGACTCTCGGGCTGTGTTCTCACTACACCTGGACTCTCGGGCTGTGTTCACACTACACCTGGACTCTCGGGCTGTGTTCTCACTACACCTGGACTCTCGGGCAGTGTTCTCACTACACCTGGACTCTCGGGCAGTGTTCTCACTACACCTGGACTCTCGGGCTGTGTTCACACTACAACTGGACTCTCGGGCTATGTTCACACTGCACCTGGACTCTCGGGCTGTGTTCACACTACACCTGGACTCTCGAGCTGTGTTCACACTGCACCTGGACTCTCGGGCTGTGTTTACACTGCACCAGGACTCTCGGGCTGTGTTCACACTACACCTGGACTCTCGGGCTGTGTTTACACTGCACCTGGACTCTCGGGCTGTGTTCACACTGCACCAGGACTCTCGGGCTGTGTTCACACTACACCTGGACTCTCGGGCTGTGTTTACACTGCACATGGACTCTCGGGCTGTGTTCACACTACACCTGGACTCTCGGGCTGTGTTCACACTACACCTGGACTCTCGGGCTGTGTTCTCACTACACCTGGACTCTTGGGCTGTGTTCTCACTACACCTGGACTCTTGGGCTGTGTTCTCACTACACCTGGACTCTCGGGCAGTGTTCACACTACAACTGGACTCTCGGGCTGTGTTCTCACTACAACTGGACTCTCGGGCAGTGTTCTCACTACACCTGGACTCTCGGGCTGTGTTCACACTACACCTGGACTCTCGGGCTGTGTTCTCACTACAACTGGACTCTCGGGCTGTGTTCTCACTACACCTGGACTCTCGGGCTGTGTTCACACTACACCTGGACTCTCGGGCTGTGTTCACACTACACTTGGGCTCTTGGACAGTGTTCACACTACACCTGGACTCTCGGGCAGTGTTCACACTACACCTGGACTCTCGGGCTGTGTTCTCACTACACCTGGACTCTCGGGCAGTGTTCTCACTACACCTGGACTCTTGGGCTGTGTTCTCACTACACCTGGACTCTCGGGCTGTGTTCACACTACAACTGCACTCTCGGGCTATGTTCACACTGCACCTGGACTCTCGGGCTGTGTTCACACTACACCTGGACTCTCGAGCTGTGTTCACACTGCACCTGGACTCTCGGGCTGTGTTCACACTGCACCTGGACTCTCGGGCTGTGTTTACACTGCACCTGGACTCTCGGGCTGTGTTTACACTGCACCAGGACTCTCGGGCTGTGTTCACACTACACCTGGACTCTCGGGCTGTGTTGACACTGCACATGGACTCTCGGGCTGTGTTCACACTACACCTGGACTCTCGGGCTGTGTTCACACTACACTTGGGCTCTTGGACAGTGTTCACACTACACCTGGACTCTCGGGCAGTGTTCACACTACACCTGGACTCTCGGGCTGTGTTCTCACTACACCTGGACTCTCGGGCTGTGTTCTCACTACACCTGGACTCTCGGGCTGTATTCACACTACACCTGGACTCTTAGGCTGTGTTCTCACTACACCTGGACTCTTGGGCTGTGTTCTCACTACACCTGGACTCTCGGGCTGTGTTCACACTGCACCTGGACTCTTGGGCTGTGTTCTCACTACACCTGGACTCTCGGGCTGTGTTCTCACTACACCTGGACTCTCGGGCTGTGTTCACACTACACCTGGACTCTCGGGCTGTGTTCACACTACACTTGGGCTCTTGGACAGTGTTCACACGACACCTGGACTCTCGGGCAGTGTTCACACTACACCTGGACTCTCGGGCTGTGTTCTCACTACACCTGGACTCTCGGGCTGTGTTCTCACTACACCTGGACTCTCGGGCTGTGTTCACACTACACCTGGACTCTCGGGCTGTGTTCACACTACACCTGGACTCTTGGACAGTTTTCACACTACACCTGGACTCTCGGGCTGTGTTCTCACCACACCTGGACTCTCGGGCAGTGTTCTCACTACACCTGGACTCTCGGGCAGTGTTCTCACTACACCTGGACTCTCGGGCTGTGTTCACACTACAACTGGACTCTCGGGCTATGTTCACACAGCACCTGGACTCTCGGGCTGTGTTCACACTACACCTGGACTCTCGGGCTGTGTTCACACTGCACCTGGACTCTCGGGCTGTGTTTGCACAGCACCAGGACTCTCGGGCTGTGTTCACACTACACCTGGACACTCGGGCTGTGATTACACTGCACCTGGACTCTCGGGCTGTGTTTACACTGCACCAGGACTCTCGGGCTGTGTTCACACTAAACCTGGACTCTCGGGCTGTGTTTACACTGCACCAGGACTCTCGGGCTGTGTTCACACGACACCTGGACTCTCGGGCTGTGTTTACACTGCACCTGGACTCTCGGGCAGTGTTCACACTACACCTGGACTCTCGGGCTGTGTTCACACTACACATGGACTCTCGGGCTGTGTTTACACTGCACCTGGACTCTCGGGCTGTGTTCACACTACACATGGACTCTCGGGCTGTGTTTACACTACACCTGGACTCTCCGGCTGTGTTCACACTGCACCTGGACTCTCGGGCTGTGTTCACACTACACATGGACTCTTGGGCTGTGTTCACACTACACCTGGACTCTCGGGCTGTGTTCACACTACACCTGGACTCTTGGGCTGTGTTCTCACTACAACTGGACTCTCGGGCAGTGTTCTCACTAAACCTGGACTCTCGGGCTGTGTTCTCACTACACCTGGACTCTCGGGCTGTGTTCACACTGCACCTGGACTCTCGGGCTGTGTTCACACTACTCCTGGACTCTTGGACAGTTTTCACACTACACCTGGACTCTCGGGCTGTGTTCTCACTGCACCTGCACTCTCGGGCAGTGTTCTCACTACACCTGGACTCTCGGGCTGTGTTCTCACTACACCTGGACTCTCGGGCTGTGTTCACACTACACTTGGGCTCTTGGACAGTGTTCACACTACACCTGGACTCTCGGGCAGTGTTCACACTACACCTGGACTCTCGGGCTGTGTTCTCACTACACCTGGACTCTCGGGCAGTGTTCTCACTACACCTGGACTCTTGGGCTGTGTTCTCACTACACCTGGACTCTCGGGCTGTGTTCACACTACAACTGCACTCTCGGGCTATGTTCACACTGCACCTGGACTCTCGGGCTGTGTTCACACTACACCTGGACTCTCGAGCTGTGTTCACACTGCACCTGGACTCTCGGGCTGTGATCACACTACACCTGGACTCTCGGGCTGTGTTTACACTGCACCTGGACTCTCGGGCTGTGTTTACACTGCACCAGGACTCTCGGGCTGTGTTCACACTACACCTGGACTCTCGGGCTGTGTTGACACTGCACATGGACTCTCGGGCTGTGTTCACACTACACCTGGACTCTCGGGCTGTGTTCACACTACACTTGGGCTCTTGGACAGTGTTCACACTACACCTGGACTCTCGGGCAGTGTTCACACTACACCTGGACTCTCGGGCTGTGTTCTCACTACACCTGGACTCTCGGGCTGTGTTCTCACTACACCTGGACTCTCGGGCTGTATTCACACTACACCTGGACTCTTAGGCTGTGTTCTCACTACACCTGGACTCTTGGGCTGTGTTCTCACTACACCTGGACACTCGGGCTGTGTTCACACTGCACCTGGACTCTTGGGCTGTGTTCTCACTACACCTGGACTCTCGGGCTGTGTTCTCACTACACCTGGACTCTCGGGCTGTGTTCACACTACACCTGGACTCTCGGGCTGTGTTCACACTACACTTGGGCTCTTGGACAGTGTTCACACGACACCTGGACTCTCGGGCAGTGTTCACACTACACCTGGACTCTCGGGCTGTGTTCTCACTACACCTGGACTCTCGGGCTGTGTTCTCACTACACCTGGACTCTCGGGCTGTGTTCACACTACACCTGGACTCTCGGGCTGTGTTCACACTACACCTGGACTCTTGGACAGTTTTCACACTACACCTGGACTCTCGGGCTGTGTTCTCACCACACCTGGACTCTCGGGCAGTGTTCTCACTACACCTGGACTCTCGGGCAGTGTTCTCACTACACCTGGACTCTCGGGCTGTGTTCACACTACAACTGGACTCTCGGGCTATGTTCACACAGCACCTGGACTCTCGGGCTGTGTTCACACTACACCTGGACTCTCGGGCTGTGTTCACACTGCACCTGGACTCTCGGGCTGTGTTTGCACAGCACCAGGACTCTCGGGCTGTGTTCACACTACACCTGGACACTCGGGCTGTGATTACACTGCACCTGGACTCTCGGGCTGTGTTTACACTGCACCAGGACTCTCGGGCTGTGTTCACACGAAACCTGGACTCTCGGGCTGTGTTTACACTGCACCAGGACTCTCGGGCTGTGTTCACACGACACCTGGACTCTCGGGCTGTGTTTACACTGCACCTGGACTCTCGGGCAGTGTTCACACTACACCTGGACTCTCGGGCTGTGTTCACACTACACATGGACTCTCGGGCTGTGTTTACACTGCACCTGGACTCTCGGGCTGTGTTCACACTACACATGGACTCTCGGGCTGTGTTTACACGACACCTGGACTCTCCGGCTGTGTTCACACTGCACCTGGACTCTCGGGCTGTGTTCACACTACACATGGACTCTTGGGCTGTGTTCACACTACACCTGGACTCTCGGGCTGTGTTCACAGTACACCTGGACTCTTGGGCTGTGTTCTCACTACAACTGGACTCTCGGGCAGTGTTCTCACTAAACCTGGACTCTCGGGCTGTGTTCTCACTACACCTGGACTCTCGGGCTGTGTTCACACTGCACCTGGACTCTCGGGCTGTGTTCACACTACTCCTGGACTCTTGGACAGTTTTCACACTACACCTGGACTCTCGGGCTGTGTTCTCACTGCACCTGCACTCTCGGGCAGTGTTCTCACTACACCTGGACTCTCGGGCTGTGTTCTCACTACACCTGGACTATCGGGCTGTGTTCTCACTACACCTGGACTCTCGGGCTGTGTTCACACTACACCTGGACTCTCGGGCAGTGTTCACACTACACCTGGACTCTCGGGCTGTGTTTACACTGCACCAGGACTCTCGGGCTGTGTTCACACTACACCTGGACTCTCGGGCTGTGTTTACACTGCACCTGGACTCTCGGGCTGTGTTTACACTGCACCAGGACTCTCGGGCTGTGTTCACACTACACCTGGACTCTCGGGCTGTGTTTACACTGCACATGGACTCTCGGGCTGTGTTCACACTACACCTGGACTCTCGGGCTGTGTTCACACTACACCTGGACTCTCGGGCTGTGTTCTCACTACACCTGGACTCTTGGGCTGTGTTCTCACTACACCTGGACTCTTGGGCTGTGTTCTCACTACACCTGGACTCTCGGGCAGTGTTCACACTACACCTGGACTCTCGGGCTGTGTTCTCACTACAACTGGACTCTCGGGCAGTGTTCTCACTACACCTGGACTCTCGGGCTGTGTTCACACTACACCTGGACTCTCGGGCTGTGTTCTCACTACAACTGGACTCTCGGGCTGTGTTCTCACTACACCTGGACTCTCGGGCTGTGTTCACACTACACCTGGACTCTCGGGCTGTGTTCACACTACACTTGGGCTCTTGGACAGTGTTCACACTACACCTGGACTCTCGGGCAGTGTTCACACTACACCTGGACTCTCGGGCTGTGTTCTCACTACACCTGGACTCTCGGGCAGTGTTCTCACTACACCTGGACTCTTGTGCTGTGTTCTCACTACACCTGGACTCTCGGGCTGTGTTCACACTACAACTGCACTCTCGGGCTATGTTCACACTGCACCTGGACTCTCGGGCTGTGTTCACACTACACCTGGACTCTCGAGCTGTGTTCACACTGCACCTGGACTCTCGGGCTGTGTTTAGACAGCACCAGGACTCTCGGGCTGTGTTCACACTACACCTGGACTCTCGGGCTGTGTTTACACTGCACCTGGACTCTCGGGCTGTGTTTGCACTGCACCAGGACTCTCGGGCTGTGTTCACACTACACCTGGACTCTCGGGCTGTGTTGACACTGCACATGGACTCTCGGGCTGTATTCACACTACACCTGGACTCTCGGGCTGTGTTCTCACTACAACTGGACTCTCGGGCAGTGTTCTCACTACACCTGGACTCTCGGGCTGTGTTCTCACTACACCTGGACTCTCGGGCTGTGTTCTCACTACACCTGGACTCTCGGGCTGTGTTCACACTACACCTGGACTCTCGGGCTGTGTTCACACTACACCTGGCCTCTCGGGCTGTGTTCTCACTACACCTGGACTCTTTGGCTGTGTTCTCACTACACCTGGACTCTCGGGCTGTGTTCTCACTACACCTGGACTCTCGGGCAGTGTTCACACTACACCTGGACTCTCGGGCTGTGTTCTCACTACACCTGGACTCTCGGGCTGTGTTCTCACTACACCTGGACTCTCGGGCTGTGTTCACACTACACCTGGACTCTCGGGCTGTGTTCACACTGCACTTGGGCTCTTGGACAGTGTTCACACTACACCTGGACTCTCGGGCAGTGTTCACACTACACCTGGACTCTCGGGCTGTGTTCTCACTGCACCTGGACTCTCGGGGTGTGTTCTCACTACACCTGGACTCTCGGGCTGTATTCACACTACACCTGGACTCTGAGGCTGTGTTCTCACTACACCTGGACTCTTGGGCTGTGTTCTCACTACACCTGGACTCTCGGGCAGTGTTCACACTGCACCTGGACTCTCGGGCTGTGTTCTCACTACACCTGGACTCTCGGGCTGTGTTCTCACTACACCTGGACTCTCGGGCTGTGTTCACACTACACCTGGACTCTCGGGCTGTGTTCACACTACACTTGGGCTCTTGGACAGTGTTCACACTACACCTGGACTCTCGGGCAGTGTTCACACTACACCTGGACTCTCGGGCTGTGTTCTCACTACACCTGGACTCTCGGGCTGTGTTCTCACTACTCCTGGACTCTCGGGCTGTGTTCACACTACACCTGGACTCTCGGGCTGTGTTCACACTACACCTGGACTCTTGGACAGTTTTCACACTACACCTGGACTCTCGGGCTGTGTTCTCACCACACCTGGACTCTCGGGCAGTGTTCTCACTACACCTGGACTCTCGGGCAGTGTTCTCACTACACCTGGACTCTCGGGCTGTGTTCACACTACAACTGGACTCTCGGGCTATGTTCACACAGCACCTGGACTCTCGGGCTGTGTTCACACTACACCTGGACTCTCGGGCTGTGTTCACACTGCACCTGGACTCTCGGGCTGTGTTTGCACAGCACCAGGACTCTCGGGCTGGGTTCACACTACACCTGGACACTCGGGCTGTGATTACACTGCACCTGGACTCTCGGGCTGTGTTTACACTGCACCAGGACTCTCGGGCTGTGTTCACACTAAACATGGACTCTCGGGCTGTGTTTACACTGCACCAGGACTCTCGGGCTGTGTTCACACTACACCTGGACTCTCGGGCTGTGTTTACACTGCACCTGGACTCTCGGGCAGTGTTCACACTACACCTGGACTCTCGGGCTGTGTTCACACTACACATGGACTCTCGGGCTGTGTTTACACTGCACCTGGACTCTCGGGCTGTGTTCACACTACACATGGACTCTCGGGCTGTGTTTACACTACACCTGGACTCTCCGGCTGTGTTCACACTGCACCTGGACTCTCGGGCTGTGTTCACACTACACATGGACTCTTGGGCTGTGTTCACACTACACCTGGACTCTCGGGCTGTGTTCACACTACACCTGGACTCTCGGGCTGTGTTCTCACTACAACTGGACTCTCGGGCAGTGTTCTCACTAAACCTGGACTCTCGGGCTGTGTTCTCACTACACCTGGACTCTCGGGCTGTGTTCACACTGCACCTGGACTCTCGGGCTGTGTTCACACTACTCCTGGACTCTTGGACAGTTTTCACACTACACCTGGACTCTCGGGCTGTGTTCTCACTGCACCTGCACTCTCGGGCAGTGTTCTCACTACACCTGGACTCTCGGGCTGTGTTCTCACTACACCTGGACTCTCGGGCTGTGTTCTCACTACACCTGGACTCTCGGGCTGTGTTCACACTACACCTGGACTCTCGGGCTGTGTTCACACTACACTTGTGCTCTTGGACAGTGTTCACACTACACCTGGACTCTCGGGCAGTGTTCACACTGCACCTGGACTCTCGGGCTGTGTTCTCACTACACCTGGACTCTCGGGCTGTGTTCTCACTACACCTGGACTCTCGGGCTGTATTCACACTACACCTGGACTCTTAGGCTGTGTTCTCACTACACCTGGACTCTTGGGCTGTGTTCTCACTACACCTGGACTCTCGGGCAGTGTTCTCACTACACCTGGACTCTCGGGCTGTGTTCTCACTACACCTGGACTCTCGGGCTGTGTTCTCACTACACCTGGACTCTCGGGCTGTGTTCACACTACACCTGGACTCTCGGGCTGTGTTCACACTACACTTGGGCTCTTGGACAGTGTTCACACTACAGCTGGACTCTCGGGCAGTGTTCACACTACACCTGGACTCTCGGGCTGTGTTCTCACTACACCTGGACTCTCGGGCAGTGTTCTCACTACACCTGGACTCTCGGGCTGTGTTCTCACTACACCTGGACTCTCGGGCTGTGTTCTCACTACACCTGGACTCTCGGGCTGTGTTCACACTACACCTGGACTCTCGGGCAGTGTTCACACTACACCTGGACTCTCGGGCTGTGTTTACACTGCACCAGGACTCTCGGGCTGTGTTCACACTACACCTGGACTCTCGGGCTGTGTTTACACTGCACCTGGACTCTCGGGCTGTGTTTACACTGCACCAGGACTCTCGGGCTGTGTTCACACTACACCTGGACTCTCGGGCTGTGTTTACACTGCACATGGACTCTCGGGCTGTGTTCACACTACACCTGGACTCTCGGGCTGTGTTCACACTACACCTGGACTCTCGGGCTGTGTTCTCACTACACCTGGACTCTTGGGCTGTGTTCTCACTACACCTGGACTCTTGGGCTGTGTTCTCACTACACCTGGACTCTCGGGCAGTGTTCACACTACACCTGGACTCTCGGGCTGTGTTCTCACTACAACTGGACTCTCGGGCAGTGTTCTCACTACACCTGGACTCTCGGGCTGTGTTCACACTACACCTGGACTCTCGGGCTGTGTTCTCACTACAACTGGACTCTCGGGCTGTGTTCTCACTACACCTGGACTCTCGGGCTGTGTTCACACTACACCTGGACTTTCGGGCTGTGTTCACACTACACTTGGGCTCTTGGACAGTGTTCACACTACACCTGGACTCTCGGGCAGTGTTCACACTACACCTGGACTCTCGGGCTGTGTTCTCACTACACCTGGACTCTCGGGCAGTGTTCTCACTACACCTGGACTCTTGGGCTGTGTTCTCACTACACCTGGACTCTCGGGCTGTGTTCACACTACAACTGCACTCTCGGGCTATGTTCACACTGCACCTGGACTCTCGGGCTGTGTTCACACTACACCTGGACTCTCGAGCTGTGTTCACACTGCACCTGGACTCTCGGGCTGTGTTTACACTGCACCAGGACTCTCGGGCTGTGTTCACACTACACCTGGACTCTCGGGCTGTGTTTACACTGCACCTGGACTCTCGGGCTGTGTTTGCACTGCACCAGGACTCTCGGGCTGTGTTCACACTACACCTGGACTCTCGGGCTGTGTTGACACTGCACATGGACTCTCGGGCTGTGTTCACACTACACCTGGACTCTCGGGCTGTGTTCTCACTACACCTGGACTCTCGGGCAGTGTTCACACTGCACCTGGACTCTCGGGCAGTGTTCACACTACACCTGGACTCTCGGGCTGTGTTCTCACTACACCTGGACTCTCGGGCTGTGTTCTCACTACACCTGGACTCTCGGGCTGTATTCACACTACACCTGGACTCTGAGGCTGTGTTCTCACTACACCTGGACTCTTGGGCTGTGTTCTCACTACACCTGGACTCTCGGGCAGTGTTCACACTGCACCTGGACTCTCGGGCTGTGTTCTCACTACACCTGGACTCTCGGGCTGTGTTCTCACTACACCTGGACTCTCGGGCTGTGTTCACACTACACCTGGACTCTCGGGCTGTGTTCACACTACACTTGGGCTCTTGGACAGTGTTCACACTACACCTGGACTCTCGGGCAGTGTTCACACTACACCTGGACTCTCGGGCTGTGTTCTCACTACACCTGGACTCTCGGGCTGTGTTCTCACTACACCTGGACTCTCGGGCTGTGTTCACACTGCACCTGGACTCTCGGGCTGTGTTCACACTACACCTGGACTCTTGGACAGTTTTCACACTACACCTGGACTCTCGGGCTGTGTTCTCACCACACCTGGACTCTCGGGCAGTGTTCTCACTACACCTGGACTCTCGGGCAGTGTTCTCACTACACCTGGACTCTCGGGCTGTGTTCACACTACAACTGGACTCTCGGGCTATGTTCACACAGCACCTGGACTCTCGGGCTGTGTTCACACTACACCTGGACTCTCGGGCTGTGTTCACACTGCACCTGGACTCTCGGGCTGTGTTTGCACAGCACCAGGACTCTCGGGCTGGGTTCACACTACACCTGGACACTCGGGCTGTGATTACACTGCACCTGGACTCTCGGGCTGTGTTTACACTGCACCAGGACTCTCGGGCTGTGTTCACACTAAACATGGACTCTCGGGCTGTGTTTACACTGCACCAGGACTCTCGGGCTGTGTTCACACTACACCTGGACTCTCGGGCTGTGTTTACACTGCACCTGGACTCTCGGGCAGTGTTCACACTACACCTGGACTCTCGGGCTGTGTTCACACTACACATGGACTCTCGGGCTGTGTTTACACTGCACCTGGACTCTCGGGCTGTGTTCACACTACACATGGACTCTCGGGCTGTGTTTACACTCCACCTGGACTCTCCGGCTGTGTTCACACTGCACCTGGACTCTCGGGCTGTGTTCACACTACACATGGACTCTTGGGCTGTGTTCACACTACACCTGGACTCTCGGGCTGTGTTCACACTACACCTGGACTCTCGGGCTGTGTTCTCACTACAACTGGACTCTCGGGCAGTGTTCTCACTAAACCTGGACTCTCGGGCTGTGTTCTCACTACACCTGGACTCTCGGGCTGTGTTCACACTGCACCTGGACTCTCGGGCTGTGTTCACACTACTCCTGGACTCTTGGACAGTTTTCACACTACACCTGGACTCTCGGGCTGTGTTCTCACTGCACCTGCACTCTCGGGCAGTGTTCTCACTACACCTGGACTCTCGGGCTGTGTTCTCACTACACCTGGACTCTCGGGCTGTGTTCTCACTACACCTGGACTCTCGGGCTGTGTTCACACTACACCTGGACTCTCGGGCTGTGTTCACACTACACTTGGGCTCTTGGACAGTGTTCACACTACACCTGGACTCTCGGGCAGTGTTCACACTACACCTGGACTCTCGGGCTGTGTTCTCACTACACCTGGACTCTCGGGCTGTGTTCTCACTACACCTGGACTCTCGGGCTGTATTCACACTACACCTGGACTCTTAGGCTGTGTTCTCACTACACCTGGACTCTTGGGCTGTGTTCTCACTACACCTGGACTCTCGGGCAGTGTTCTCACTACACCTGGACTCTCGGGCTGTGTTCTCACTACACCTGGACTCTCGGGCTGTGTTCTCACTACACGTGGACTCTCGGGCTGTGTTCACACTACACCTGGACTCTCGGGCTGTGTTCACACTACACTTGGGCTCTTGGACAGTGTTCACACTACACCTGGACTCTCGGGCAGTGTTCACACTACACCTGGACTCTCGGGCTGTGTTCTCACTACACCTGGACTCTCGGGCTGTGTTCTCACTACACCTGGACTCTCGGGCTGTGTTCACACTACACCTGGACTCTCGGGCTGTGTTCACACTACACCTGGACTCTTGGACAGTTTTCACACTGCACCTGGACTCTCGGGCTGTGTTCTCACCACACCTGGACTCTCGGGCAGTGTTCTCACTTCACCTGGACTCTCGGGCAGTGTTCTCACTACACCTGGACTCTCGGGCTGTGTTCACACTACAACTGGACTCTCGGGCTATGTTCACACAGCACCTGGACTCTCGGGCTGTGTTCACACTACACCTGGACTCTCGGGCTGTGTTCACACTGCACCTGGACTCTCGGGCTGTGTTCGCACAGCACCAGGACTCTCGGGCTGTGTTCACACTACACCTGGACACTCGGGCTGTGATTACACTGCACCTGGACTCTCGGGCTGTGTTTACACTGCACCAGGACTCTCGGGCTGTGTTCACACTAAACATGGACTCTCGGGCTGTGTTTACACTGCACCAGGACTCTCGGGCTGTGTTCACACTACACCTGGACTCTCGGGCTGTGTTTACACTGCACCTGGACTCTCGGGCAGTGTTCACACTACACCTGGACTCTCGGGCTGTGTTCACACTACACATGGTCTCTCGGGCTGTGTTTACACTGCACCTGGACTCTCGGGCTGTGTTCACACTACACATGGACTCTCGGGCTGTGTTTACACTACACCTGGACTCTCCGGCTGTGTTCACACTGCACCTGGACTCTCGGGCTGTGTTCACACTACACATGGACTCTTGGGCTGTGTTCACACTACACCTGGACTCTCGGGCTGTGTTCACACTACACCTGGACTCTCGGGCTGTGTTCTCACTACACCTGGACTCTCGGACTGTGTTCACACTGCACCTGGACTCTCGGGCTGTGTTCACACTGCTCCTGGACTCTTGGACAGTTTTCACACTACACCTGGACTCTCGGGCTGTGTTCTCACTGCACCTGCACTCTCGGGCAGTGTTCTCACTACACCTGGACTCTTTGGCTGTGTTCTCACTACACCTGGACTCTCGGGCTGTGTTCTCACTACACCTGGACTCTCGGGCTGTGTTCACACTACACCTGGACTCTCGGGCTGTGTTCTCACTACAACTGGACTCTCGGGCAGTGTTCTCACTACACCTGGACTCTCGGGCTGTGTTCTCACTACACCTGGACTCTCGGGCTGTGTTCTCACTACACCTGGACTCTCAGGCTGTGTTCACACTACACCTGGACTCTCGGGCTGTGTTCACACTGCACCTGGACTCTCGGGCTGTGTTCTCACTACACCTGGACTCTCGGGCTGTGTTCTCACTACACCTGGACTCTCGGGCTGTGTTCACACTACACCTGGACTCTCGGGCTGTGTTCACACTACACTTGGGCTCTTGGACAGTGTTCACACTACACCTGGACTCTCGGGCAGTGTTCACACTACACCTGGACTCTCGGGCTGTGTTCTCACTACACCTGGACTCTCGGGCTGTGTTCTCACTACACCTGGACTCTCGGGCTGTATTCACACTACACCTGGACTCTTAGGCTGTGTTCTCACTACACCTGGACTCTTGGGCTGTGTTCTCACTACACCTGGACTCTCGGGCAGTGTTCACACTGCACCTGGACTCTCGGGCTGTGTTCTCACTACACCTGGACTCTCGGGCTGTGTTCTCACTACACCTGGACTCTCGGGCTGTGTTCACACTACACCTGGACTCTCGGGCTGTGTTCACACTACACTTGGGCTCTTGGACAGTGTTCACACGACACCTGGACTCTCGGGCAGTGTTCACACTACACCTGGACTCTCGGGCTGTGTTCTCACTACACCTGGACTCTCGGGCTTTGTTCTCACTACACCTGGACTCTCGGGCTGTGTTCACACTACACCTGGACTCTCGGGCTGTGTTCACACTACACCTGGACTCTTGGACAGTTTTCACACTACACCTGGACTCTCGGGCTGTGTTCTCACCACACCTGGACTCTCGGGCAGTGTTCTCACTACACCTGGACTCTCGGGCTGTGTTCACACTACAACTGGACTCTCGGGCTATGTTCACACAGCACCTGGACTCTCGGGCTGTGTTCACACTACACCTGGACTCTCGGGCTGTGTTCACACTGCACCTGGACTCTCGGGCTGTGTTTGCACAGCACCAGGACTCTCGGGCTGTGTTCACACTGCACCTGGACACTCGGGCTGTGATTACACTGCACCTGGACTCTCGGGCAGTGTTCACACTACACCTGGACTCTCGGGCTGTGTTCACACTACACATGGACTCTCGGGCTGTGTTTACACTGCACCTGGACTCTCGGGCTGTGTTCACACTACACATGGACTCTCGGGCTGTGTTTACACTACACCTGGACTCTCCGGCTGTGTTCACACTGCACCTGGACTCTCGGGCTGTGTTTACACTACACCTGGACTCTCCGGCTGTGTTCACACTGCACCTGGACTCTCGGGCTGTGTTCACACTACACATGGACTCTTGGGCTGTGTTCACACTACACCTGGACTCTCGGGCTGTGTTCACACTACACCTGGACTCTCGGGCTGTGTTCTCACTACAACTGGACTCTCGGGCAGTGTTCTCACTAAACCTGGACTCTCGGGCTGTGTTCTCACTACACCTGGACTCTCGGGCTGTGTTCACACTGAACCTGGACTCTCGGGCTGTGTTCACACTACTCCTGGACTCTTGGACAGTTTTCACACTACACCTGGACTCTCGGGCTGTGTTCTCACTGCACCTGCACTCTCGGGCAGTGTTCTCACTACACCTGGACTCTCGGGCTGTGTTCTCACTACACCTGGACTCTCGGGATGTGTTCTCACGACACCTGGACTCTCGGGCTGTGTTCACACTACACCTGGACTCTCGGGCTGTGTTCACACTACACTTGGGCTCTTGGACAGTGTTCACACTACACCTGGACTCTCGGGCAGTGTTCACACTACACCTGGACTCTCGGGCTGTGTTCTCACTACACCTGGACTCTCGGGCTGTGTTCTCACTACACCTGGACTCTCGGGCTGTATTCACACTACACCTGGACTCTTAGGCTGTGTTCTCACTACACCTGGACTCTTGGGCTGTGTTCTCACTACACCTGGACTCTCGGGCAGTGTTCACACTACACCTGGACTCTCGGGCTGTGTTCTCACTACACCTGGACTCTCGGGCTGTGTTCACACTACACCTGGACTCTCGGGCTGTGTTCACACGACACTTGGGCTCTTGGACAGTGTTCACACTACAGCTGGAATCTCGGGCAGTGTTCACACTACACCTGGACTCTCGGGCTGTGTTCTCACTACACCTGGACTCTCGGTCTGTGTTCTCACTACACCTGGACTCTCGGGCTGTGTTCTCACTACAACTGGACTCTCGGGCAGTGTTCTCACTACACCTGGACTCTCGGGCTGTGTTCTCACTACACCTGGTCTCTCGGGCTGTGTTCTCACTACACCTGGACTCTCAGGCTGTGTTTACACTGCACCTGGACTCTCGGGCTGTGTTTACACTGCACCAGGACTCTCGGGCTGTGTTCACACTACACCTGGACTCTCGAGCTGTGTTCACACTGCACCTGGACTCTCGGGCTGTGTTTACACTGCACCAGGACTCTCGGGCTGTGTTCACACTACACCTGGACTCTCGGGCTGTGTTTACACTGCACCTGGACTCTCGGGCTGTGTTTGCACTGCACCAGGACTCTCGGGCTGTGTTCACACTACACCTGGACTCTCGGGCTGTGTTGACACTGCACATGGACTCTCGGGCTGTGTTCACACTACACCTGGACTCTCGGGCTGTGTTCTCACTACAACTGGACTCTCGGGCAGTGTTCTCACTACACCTGGACTCTCGGGCTGTGTTCTCACTACACCTGGACTCTCGGGCTGTGTTCTCACTACACCTGGACTCTCGGGCTGTGTTCACACTACACCTGGACTCTCGGGCTGTGTTCACACTACACCTGGACTCTCGGGCTGTGTTCTCACTACACCTGGACTCTTTGGCTGTGTTCTCACTACACCTGGACTCTCGGGCTGTGTTCTCACTACACCTGGACTCTCGGGCAGTGTTCACACTACACCTGGACTCTCGGGCTGTGTTCTCACTACACCTGGACTCTCGGGCTGTGTTCTCACTACACCTGGACTCTCGGGCTGTGTTCACACTACACCTGGACTCTCGGGCTGTGTTCACACTGCACTTGGGCTCTTGGACAGTGTTCACACTACACCTGGACTCTCGGGCAGTGTTCACACTACACCTGGACTCTCGGGCTGTGTTCTCACTACACCTGGACTCTCGGGCTGTGTTCTCACTACACCTGGACTCTCGGGCTGTATTCACACTACACCTGGACTCTGAGGCTGTGTTCTCACTACACCTGGACTCTTGGGCTGTGTTCTCACTACACCTGGACTCTCGGGCAGTGTTCACACTGCACCTGGACTCTCGGGCTGTGTTCTCACTACACCTGGACTCTCGGGCTGTGTTCTCACTACACCTGGACTCTCGGGCTGTGTTCACACTACACCTGGACTCTCGGGCTGTGTTCACACTACACTTGGGCTCTTGGACAGTGTTCACACTACACCTGGACTCTCGGGCAGTGTTCACACTACACCTGGACTCTCGGGCTGTGTTCTCACTACACCTGGACTCTCGGGCTGTGTTCTCACTACACCTGGACTCTCGGGCTGTGTTCACACTACACCTGGACTCTCGGGCTGTGTTCACACTACACCTGGACTCTTGGACAGTTTTCACACTACACCTGGACTCTCGGGCTGTGTTCTCACCACACCTGGACTCTCGGGCAGTGTTCTCACTACACCTGGACTCTCGGGCAGTGTTCTCACTACACCTGGACTCTCGGGCTGTGTTCACACTACAACTGGACTCTCGGGCTATGTTCACACAGCACCTGGACTCTCGGGCTGTGTTCACACTACACCTGGACTCTCGGGCTGTGTTCACACTGCACCTGGACTCTCGGGCTGTGTTTGCACAGCACCAGGACTCTCGGGCTGGGTTCACACTACACCTGGACACTCGGGCTGTGATTACACTGCACCTGGACTCTCGGGCTGTGTTTACACTGCACCAGGACTCTCGGGCTGTGTTCACACTAAACATGGACTCTCGGGCTGTGTTTACACTGCACCAGGACTCTCGGGCTGTGTTCACACTACACCTGGACTCTCGGGCTGTGTTTACACTGCACCTGGACTCTCGGGCAGTGTTCACACTACACCTGGACTCTCGGGCTGTGTTCACACTACACATGGACTCTCGGGCTGTGTTTACACTGCACCTGGACTCTCGGGCTGTGTTCACACTACACATGGACTCTCGGGCTGTGTTTACACTACACCTGGACTCTCCGGCTGTGTTCACACTGCACCTGGACTCTCGGGCTGTGTTCACACTACACATGGACTCTTGGGCTGTGTTCACACTACACCTGGACTCTCGGGCTGTGTTCACACTACACCTGGACTCTCGGGCTGTGTTCTCACTACAACTGGACTCTCGGGCAGTGTTCTCACTAAACCTGGACTCTCGGGCTGTGTTCTCACTACACCTGGACTCTCGGGCTGTGTTCACACTGCACCTGGACTCTCGGGCTGTGTTCACACTACTCCTGGACTCTTGGACAGTTTTCACACTACACCTGGACTCTCGGGCTGTGTTCTCACTGCACCTGCACTCTCGGGCAGTGTTCTCACTACACCTGGACTCTCGGGCTGTGTTCTCACTACACCTGGACTCTCGGGCTGTGTTCTCACTACACCTGGACTCTCGGGCTGTGTTCACACTACACCTGGACTCTCGGGCTGTGTTCACACTACACTTGGGCTCTTGGACAGTGTTCACACTACACCTGGACTCTCGGGCAGTGTTCACACTACACCTGGACTCTCGGGCTGTGTTCTCACTACACCTGGACTCTCGGGCTGTGTTCTCACTACACCTGGACTCTCGGGCTGTATTCACACTACACCTGGACTCTTAGGCTGTGTTCTCACTACACCTGGACTCTTGGGCTGTGTTCTCACTACACCTGGACTCTCGGGCAGTGTTCTCACTACACCTGGACTCTCGGGCTGTGTTCTCACTACACCTGGACTCTCGGGCTGTGTTCTCACTACACGTGGACTCTCGGGCTGTGTTCACACTACACCTGGACTCTCGGGCTGTGTTCACACTACACTTGGGCTCTTGGACAGTGTTCACACTACACCTGGACTCTCGGGCTGTGTTCTCACTACACCTGGACTCTCGGGCTGTGTTCTCACTACACCTGGACTCTCGGGCTGTGTTCACACTACACCTGGACTCTCGGGCTGTGTTCACACTACACCTGGACTCTTGGACAGTTTTCACACTGCACCTGGACTCTCGGGCTGTGTTCTCACCACACCTGGACTCTCGGGCAGTGTTCTCACTTCACCTGGACTCTCGGGCAGTGTTCTCACTACACCTGGACTCTCGGGCTGTGTTCACACTACAACTGGACTCTCGGGCTATGTTCACACAGCACCTGGACTCTCGGGCTGTGTTCACACTACACCTGGACTCTCGGGCTGTGTTCACACTGCACCTGGACTCTCGGGCTGTGTTCGCACAGCACCAGGACTCTCGGGCTGTGTTCACACTACACCTGGACACTCGGGCTGTGATTACACTGCACCTGGACTCTCGGGCTGTGTTTACACTGCACCAGGACTCTCGGGCTGTGTTCACACTAAACATGGACTCTCGGGCTGTGTTTACACTGCACCAGGACTCTCGGGCTGTGTTCACACTACACCTGGACTCTCGGGCTGTGTTTACACTGCACCTGGACTCTCGGGCAGTGTTCACACTACACCTGGACTCTCGGGCTGTGTTCACACTACACATGGTCTCTCGGGCTGTGTTTACACTGCACCTGGACTCTCGGGCTGTGTTCACACTACACATGGACTCTCGGGCTGTGTTTACACTACACCTGGACTCTCCGGCTGTGTTCACACTGCACCTGGACTCTTGGGCTGTGTTCACACTACACATGGACTCTTGGGCTGTGTTCACACTACACCTGGACTCTCGGGCTGTGTTCACACTACACCTGGACTCTCGGGCTGTGTTCTCACTACACCTGGACTCTCGGGCTGTGTTCACACTGCACCTGGACTCTCGGGCTGTGTTCACACTGCTCCTGGACTCTTGGACAGTTTTCACACTACACCTGGACTCTCGGGCTGTGTTCTCACTGCACCTGCACTCTCGGGCAGTGTTCTCACTACACCTGGACTCTTTGGCTGTGTTCTCACTACACCTGGACTCTCGGGCTGTGTTCTCACTACACCTGGACTCTCGGGCTGTGTTCACACTACACCTGGACTCTCGGGCTGTGTTCTCACTACAACTGGACTCTCGGGCAGTGTTCTCACTACACCTGGACTCTCGGGCTGTGTTCTCACTACACCTGGACTCTCGGGCTGTGTTCTCACTACACCTGGACTCTCAGGCTGTGTTCACACTACACCTGGACTCTCGGGCTGTGTTCACACTGCACCTGGACTCTCGGGCTGTGTTCTCACTACACCTGGACTCTCGGGCTGTGTTCTCACTACACCTGGACTCTCGGGCTGTGTTCACACTACACCTGGACTCTCGGGCTGTGTTCACACTACACTTGGGCTCTTGGACAGTGTTCACACTACACCTGGACTCTCGGGCAGTGTTCACACTACACCTGGACTCTCGGGCTGTGTTCTCACTACACCTGGACTCTCGGGCTGTGTTCTCACTGCACCTGGACTCTCGGGCTGTATTCACACTACACCTGGACTCTTAGGCTGTGTTCTCACTACACCTGGACTCTTGGGCTGTGTTCTCACTACACCTGGACTCTCGGGCAGTGTTCACACTGCACCTGGACTCTCGGGCTGTGTTCTCACTACACCTGGACTCTCGGGCTGTGTTCTCACTACACCTGGACTCTCGGGCTGTGTTCACACTACACCTGGACTCTCGGGCTGTGTTCACACTACACTTGGGCTCTTGGACAGTGTTCACACGACACCTGGACTCTCGGGCAGTGTTCACACTACACCTGGACTCTCGGGCTGTGTTCTCACTACACCTGGACTCTCGGGCTTTGTTCTCACTACACCTGGACTCTCGGGCTGTGTTCACACTACACCTGGACTCTCGGGCTGTGTTCACACTACACCTGGACTCTTGGACAGTTTTCACACTACACCTGGACTCTCGGGCTGTGTTCTCACCACACCTGGACTCTCGGGCAGTGTTCTCACTACACCTGGACTCTCGGGCTGTGTTCACACTACAACTGGACTCTCGGGCTATGTTCACACAGCACCTGGACTCACGGGCTGTGTTCACACTACACCTGGACTCTCGGGCTGTGTTCACACTGCACCTGGACTCTCGGGCTGTGATTGCACAGCACCAGGACTCTCGGGCTGTGTTCACACTGCACCTGGACACTCGGGCTGTGATTACACTGCACCTGGACTCTCGGGCAGTGTTCACACTACACCTGGACTCTCGGGCTGTGTTCACACTACACATGGACTCTCGGGCTGTGTTTACACTGCACCTGGACTCTCGGGCTGTGTTCACACTACACATGGACTCTCGGGCTGTGTTTACACTACACCTGGACTCTCCGGCTGTGTTGACACTGCACCTGGACTCTCGGGCTGTGTTTACACTACACCTGGACTCTCCGGCTGTGTTCACACTGCACCTGGACTCTCGGGCTGTGTTCACACTACACATGGACTCTTGGGCTGTGTTCACACTACACCTGGACTCTCGGGCTGTGTTCACACTACACCTGGACTCTCGGGCTGTGTTCTCACTACAACTGGACTCTCGGGCAGTGTTCTCACTAAACCTGGACTCTCGGGCTGTGTTCTCACTACACCTGGACTCTCGGGCTGTGTTCACACTGCACCTGGACTCTCGGGCTGTGTTCACACTACTCCTGGACTCTTGGACAGTTTTCACACTACACCTGGACTCTCGGGCTGTGTTCTCACTGCACCTGCACTCTCGGGCAGTGTTCTCACTACACCTGGACTCTCGGGCTGTGTTCTCACTACACCTGGACTCTCGGGCTGTGTTCTCACGACACCTGGACTCTCGGGCTGTGTTCACACTACACCTGGACTCTCGGGCTGTGTTCACACTACACTTGGGCTCTTGGACAGTGTTCACACTACACCTGGACTCTCGGGCAGTGTTCACACTACACCTGGACTCTCGGGCTGTGTTCTCACTACACCTGGACTCTCGGGCTGTGTTCTCACTACACCTGGACTCTCGGGCTGTATTCACACTACACCTGGACTCTTAGGCTGTGTTCTCACTACACCTGGACTCTTGGGCTGTGTTCTCACTACACCTGGACTCTCGGGCAGTGTTCACACTACACCTGGACTCTCGGGCTGTGTTCTCACTACACCTGGACTCTCGGGCTGTGTTCACACTACACCTGGACTCTCGGGCTGTGTTCACACGACACTTGGGCTCTTGGACAGTGTTCACACTACAGCTGGAATCTCGGGCAGTGTTCACACTACACCTGGACTCTCGGGCTGTGTTCTCACTACACCTGGACTCTCGGTCTGTGTTCTCACTACACCTGGACTCTCGGGCTGTGTTCACACTACACCTGGACTCTCGGGCTGTGTTCACACTACACCTGGACTCTTGGACAGTTTTCACACTGCACCTGGACTCTCGGGCTGTGTTCTCACCACACCTGGACTCTCGGGCAGTGTTCTCACTACACCTGGACTCTCGGGCAGTGTTCTCACTACACCTGGACTCTCGGGCTGTGTTCACACTACAACTGGACTCTCGGGCTATGTTCACACAGCACCTGGACTCTCGGGCTGTGTTCACACTACACCTGGACTCTCGGGCTGTGTTCACACTGCACCTGGACTCTCGGGCTGTGTTTGCACAGCACCAGGACTCTCGGGCTGTGTTCACACTACACCTGGACACTCGGGCTGTGATTACACTGCACCTGGACTCTCGGGCTGTGTTTACACTGCACCAGGACTCTCGGGCTGTGTTCACACTAAACCTGGACTCTCGGGCTGTGTTCACACTACACCTGGACTCTCGGACTGTGTTCACACTACACCTGGACTCTCGGGCTGTGTTTACACTGCACCTGGACTCTCGGGCAGTGTTCACACTACACCTGGACTCTCGGGCTGTGTTCACACTACACATGGTCTCTCGGGCTGTGTTTACACTGCACCTGGACTCTCGGGCTGTGTTCACACTACACATGGACTCTCGGGCTGTGTTTACACTACACCTGGACTCTCCGGCTGTGTTCACACTGCACCTGGACTCTCGGGCTGTGTTCACACTACACATGGACTCTTGGGCTGTGTTCACACTACACCTGGACTCTCGGGCTGTGTTCACACTACACCTGGACTCTCGGGCTGTGTTCTCACTACAACTGGACTCTCGGGCAGTGTTCTCACTACACCTGGACTCTCGGGCTGTGTTCTCACTACACCTGGACTCTCGGGCTGTGTTCACACTGCACCTGGACTCTCGGGCTGTGTTCACACTGCTCCTGGACTCTTGGACAGTTTTCACACTGCACCTGGACTCTCGGGCTGTGTTCTCACTGCACCTGCACTCTCGGGCAGTGTTCTCACTACACCTGGACTCTCGGGCTGTGTTCACACTACAACTGGACTCTCGGGCTATGTTCACACAGCACCTGGACTCTCGGGCTGTGTTCACACTACACCTGGACTCTCGGGCTGTGTTCACACTGCACCTGGACTCTCGGGCTGTGTTTGCACAGCACCAGGACTCTCGGGCTGTGTTCACACTACACCTGGACACTCGGGCTGTGATTACACTGCACCTGGACTCTCGGGCTGTGTTTGCACTGCACCAGGACTCTCGGGCTGTGTTCATACTAAACCTGGACTCTCGGGCTGTGTTTACACTGCACCAGGACTCTCGGGCTGTGTTCACACTACACCTGGACTCTCGGGCTGTGTTTACACTGCACCTGGACTCTCGGGCAGTGTTCACACTACACCTGGACTCTCGGGCTGTGTTCACACTACACATGGTCTCTCGGGCTGTGTTTACACTGCACCTGGACTCTCGGGCTGTGTTCACACTACACATGGACTCTCGGGCTGTGTTTACACTACACCTGGACTCTCCGGCTGTGTTCACACTGCACCTGGACTCTCGGGCTGTGTTCACACTACACATGGACTCTTGGGCTGTGTTCACACTACACCTGGACTCTCGGGCTGTGTTCACACTACACCTGGACTCTCGGGCTGTGTTCTCACTACAACTGGACTCTCGGGCAGTGTTCTCACTACACCTGGACTCTCGGGCTGTGTTCTCACTACACCTGGACTCTCGGGCTGTGTTCACACTGCACCTGGACTCTCGGGCTGTGTTCACACTGCTCCTGGACTCTTGGACAGTTTTCACACTGCACCTGGACTCTCGGGCTGTGTTCTCACTGCACCTGCACTCTCGGGCAGTGTTCTCACTACACCTGGACACTTTGGCTGTGTTCTCACTACACCTGGACTCTCGGGCTGTGTTCTCACTACACCTGGACTCTCGGGCTGTGTTCACACTACACCTGGACTCTCGGGCTGTGTTCTCACTACAACTGGACTCTCGGGCAGTGTTCTCACGACACCTGGACTCTCGGGCTGTGTTCTCACTACACCTGGACTCTCGGGCTGTGTTCTCACTACACCTGGACTCTCGGGCTGTGTTCACACTCCACCTGGACTCTCGGGCTGTGTTCACACTACACCTGGACTCTCGGGCTGTGTTCTCACTACACCTGGACTCTTTGGCTGTGTTCTCACTACACCTGGACTCTCGGGCTGTGTTCTCACTACACCTGGACTCTCGGGCAGTGTTCACAGTACACCTGGTCTCTCGGGCTGTGTTCTCACTACACCTGGACTCTCGGGCTGTGTTCTCACTACACCTGGACTCTCGGGCTGTGTTCACACTACACCTGGACTCTCGGGCTGTGTTCACACTACACTTGGGGTCTTGGACAGTGTTCACACTACACCTGGACTCTCGGGCAGTGTTCACACTACACCTGGACTCTCGGGCTGTGTTCTCACGACACCTGGACTCTCGGGCTGTGTTCTCACTACACCTGGACTCTCGGGCTGTATTCACACTACACCTGGACTCTTAGGCTGTGTTCTCACTACACCTGGACTCTTGGGCTGTGTTCTCACTACACCTGGACTCTCGGGCAGTGTTCACACTGCACCTGGACTCTCGGGCTGTGTTCTCACTACACCTGGACTCTCGGGCTGTGTTCTCACTACACCTGGACTCTCGGGCTGTGTTCACACTACACCTGGACTCTCGGGCTGTGTTCACACGACACTTGGGCTCTTGGACAGTGTTCTCACTACACCTGGACTCTCGGGCTGTGTTCACACTACAACTGGACTCTCGGGCTATGTTCACACAGCACCTGGACTCTCGGGCTGTGTTCACACTACACCTGGACTCTCGGGCTGTGTTCACACTGCACCTGGACTCTCGGGCTGTGTTTGCACAGCACCAGGACTCTCGGGCTGTGTTCACACTACACCTGGACACTCGGGCTGTGATTACACTGCACCTGGACTCTCGGGCTGTGTTTACACTGCACCAGGACTCTCGGGCTGTGTTCACACTAAACCTGGACTCTCGGGCTGTGTTTGCACTGCACCAGGACTCTCGGGCTGTGTTCACACTACACCTGGACTCTCGGGCTGTGTTTACACTGCACCTGGACTCTCGGGCAGTGTTCACACTACACCTGGACTCTCGGGCTGTGTTCACACTACACATGGACTCTCGGGCTGTGTTTACACTGCACCTGGACTCTCGGGCTGTGTTCACACTACACATGGACTCTCGGGCTGTGTTTACACTGCACCTGGACTCTCCGGCTGTGTTCACACTGCACCTGGACTCTCGGGCTGTGTTCACACTACACATGGACTCTTGGGCTGTGTTCACACTACACCTGGACTCTCGGGCTGTGTTCACACTACACCTGGACTCTCGGGCTGTGTTCTCACTACAACTGGACTCTCGGGCAGTGTTCTCACTAAACCTGGACTCTCGGGCTGTGTTCTCACTACACCTGGACTCTCGGGCTGTGTTCACACTGCACCTGGACTCTCGGGCTGTGTTCACACTACTCCTGGACTCTTGGACAGTTTTCACACTGCACCTGGACTCTCGGGCTGTGTTCTCACTGCACCTGCACTCTCGGGCAGTGTTCTCACTACACCTGGACTCTCGGGCTGTGTTCTCACTACACCTGGACTCTCGGGCTGTGTTCTCACTACACCTGGACTCTCGGGCTGTGTTCACACTACACCTGGACTCTCGGGCTGTGTTCACACTACACTTGGGCTCTTGGACAGTGTTCACACTACACCTGGACTCTCGGGCAGTGTTCACACTACACCTGGACTCTCGGGCTGTGTTCTCACTACACCTGGACTCTCGGGCTGTGTTCTCACTACACCTGGACTCTCGGGCTGTATTCACACTACACCTGGACTCTTAGGCTGTGTTCTCACTACACCTGGACTCTTGGGCTGTGTTCTCACTACACCTGGACTCTCGGGCAGTGTTCACACTACACCTGGACTCTCGGGCTGTGTTCTCACTACACCTGGACTCTTGGGCTGTGTTCTCACTACACCTGGACTCTCGGGCTGTGTTCACACTACACCTGGATTCTCGGGCTGTGTTCACACTACACTTGGGCTCTTGGACAGTGTTCACACTACACCTGGACTCTCGGGCAGTGTTCACACTACACCTGGACTCTCGGGCTGTGTTCTCTCTACACCTGGACTCTCGGGCTGTGTTCTCACTACACCTGGACTCTCGGGCTGTGTTCACACTACACCTGGACTCTCGGGCTGTGTTCACACTACACCTGGACTCTTGGACAGTTTTCACACTGCACCTGGACTCTCGGGCTGTGTTCTCACCACACCTGGACTCTCGGGCAGTGTTCTCACTACACCTGGACTCTCGGGCAGTGTTCTCACTACACCTGGACTCTCGGGCTGTGTTCACACTACAACTGGACTCTCGGGCTATGTTCACACAGCACCTGGACTCTCGGGCTGTGTTCACACTACACCTGGACTCTCGGGCTGTGTTCACACTGCACCTGGACTCTCGGGCTGTGTTTGCACAGCACCAGGACTCTCGGGCTGTGTTCACACTACACCTGGACACTCGGGCTGTGATTACACTGCACCTGGACTCTCGGGCTGTGTTTACAATGCACCAGGACTCTCGGGCTGTGTTTACACTACACCTGGACTCTCCGGCTGTGTTCACACTGCACCTGGACTCTCGGGCTGTGTTCACACTACACATGGACTCTTGGGCTGTGTTCACACTACACCTGGACTCTCGGGCTGTGTTCACACTACACCTGGACTCTCGGGCTGTGTTCTCACTACAACTGGACTCTCGGGCAGTGTTCTCACTACACCTGGACTCTCGGGCTGTGTTCTCACTACACCTGGACTCTCGGGCTGTGTTCACACTGCACCTGGACTCTCGGGCTGTGTTCACACTGCTCCTGGACTCTTGGACAGTTTTCACACTACACCTGGACTCTCGGGCTGTGTTCTCACTGCACCTGCACTCTCGGGCAGTGTTCTCACTACACCTGGACTCTCGGGCAGTGTTCTCACTGCACCTGGACTCTCGGGCTGTGTTTACACTGCACCTGGACTCTCGGGCTGTGTTTACACTGCACCAGGACTCTCGGGCTGTGTTCACACTACACCTGGACTCTCGGGCTGTGTTTACACTGCACCTGGACTCTCGGGCAGTGTTCACACTACACCTGGACTCTCTGGCTGTGTTCACACTACACGTGGGCTCTCGGGCTGTGTTTACACTGCACCTGGACTCTCGGGGTGTGTTCTCACGACACCTGGACTCTCCGGCTGTGTTCACACTGCACCTGGACTCTCGGGCTGTGTTCACACTGCACCTGGACTCTTGGGCTGTGTTCACACGACACCTGGACTCTCGGGGTGTGTTCACACTACACCTGGACTCTTGGGCTGTGTTCACACTGCACCTGGACTCTCCGGCTGTGTTCACACTGCACCTGGACTCTCGGGCTGTGTTCACACTACACCTGGACTCTCGGGCTGTGTTCACACTACACATGGACTCTCCGGCTGTGTTCACACTGCACCTGGACTCTCGGGCTGTGTTCACACTACACCTGGACTCTCGGGCTGTGTTCACACTACACCTGGACTCTTGGGCTGTGTTCACACTACACCTGGACTCTCCGGCTGTGTTCACACTGCACCTGGACTCTCCGGCTGTGTTCACACTACACATGGACTCTTGGGCTGTGTTCACACTACACCTGGACTCTCGGGCTGTGTTCACACTGCACCTGGACTCTCGGGCTGCGTTCACACTACACATGGACTCTTGGGCTGTGTTCACACTGCACCTGGACTCTCGGGCTGTGTTCACACTACACCTGGACTCTCGGGCTGTGTTCTCACCAAACCTGGAGTCTCGAGATCTGTTCACACTACACCTGGAGTGTCGGGCTGTGTTCACACTACACCTGGACGCTCGGGCAGTGTTCACACTACACCTGGACTCTCGGGCTGTGTTCACACTACACCTGGACTCTCGGGCAGTGTTCTCACTACACCTGGACTCTCGGGCAGTGTTCTCACTACACCTGGACTCTCGGGCATTGTTCTCACTACACCTGGACTCTCGGGCTGTGTTCTCACTACACCTGGACTCTCGGGCATTGTTCTCACTACACCTGGACTCTCGGGCTGTGTTCACACTACAACTGGACTCTCGGGCTATGTTCACACGACACCTGGACTCTCGGGCTGTTTTCACACTGCACCTGGACTCTCGGGCTGTGTTTACACTGCACCAGGACTCTCGGGCTGTTTTCACACTGCACCTGGACTCTCGGGCTGTGTTTACACTGCACCTGGACTCTCGGGCTGTGTTTACACTGCACCAGGACTCTCGGGCTGTGTTCACACTACACCTGGACTCTCGGGCTGTGTTTACACTGCACCTGGACTCTCGGGCTGTGTTCACACAACTCCTGGACTCTCGGGCTGTGTTTACACTGCACCTGGACACTCGGGCAGTGTTCACACTACACCTGGACTCTCGGGCAGTGTTCACACTACACCTGGACTCTCGGGCTGTGTTCACACGACACATGGACTCTCGGACTGTGTTTACACTACACCTGGACTCTCCGGCTGTGTTCACACTGCACCTGGACTCTCTGGCTATGTTCACACTACACCTGGACTCTCGGGCTGTGTTCTCACTACACCTGGACTCTCGGGAAGTGTTCACACTACACCTGGAGTGTCGGGCTCTGTTCACACTACACCTGGACGCTCGGGCAGTGTTCACACTACACCTGGACTCTCGGGCTGTGTTTACACTGCACCTGGACTCTCGGGCTGTGTTTACACTGCACCAGGACTCTCGGGCTGTGTTCTCACTACACCTGGACTCTCGGGCTGTGTTCACACTACACCTGGACTCTCGGGCTGTGTTCACACTACACTTGGGCTCTTGGACAGTGTTCACACTACACCTGGACTCTCGGGCAGTGTTCACACTACACCTGGACTCTCGGGCTGTGTTCTCACTACACCTGGACTCTCGGGCTGTGTTCTCACTACACCTGGACTCTCGGGCTGTGTTCACACTGCACCTGGACTCTCGGGCTGTGTTCTCACTGCACCTGGACTCTCGGGCAGTGTGCTCACTACACCTGGACTCTCGGGCTGTGTTCACACTACACCTGGACTCTCGGGCTGTGTTCTCACCACACATGGACTCTCGGGCAGTGTTCTCACTAAACCTGGACTCTCGGGCAGTGTTCTCACTACACCTGCACTCTCGGGCTGTGTTCACACTACAACTGGACTCTCGGGCTATGTTCACACAGCACCTGGACTCTCGGCCTGTGTTCACACTACACCTGGACTCTCGGGCTGTGTTCACACTGCACCTGGACTCTCGGGCTCTGTTTGCACAGCACCAGGACTCTCGGGCTGTGTTCACACTACACCTGGACACTCGGGCTGTGATTACACTGCACCTGGACTCTCGGGCTGTGTTTACACTGCACCAGGACTCTCGGGCTGTGTTCACACTAAACCTGGACTCTCGGGCTGTGTTTACACTGCACCAGGACTCTCGGGCTGTGTTCACACTACACCTGGACTCTCGGGCAGTGTTCACACTACACCTGGACTCTCGGGCTGTGTTCACACTACACATGGACTCTCGGGCTGTGTTTACACTGCACCTGGACTCTCGGGCTGTGTTCACACTACACATGGACTCTCGGGCTGTGTTTACACGACACCTGGACTCTCCGGCTGTGTTCACACTGCACCTGGACTCTCGGGCTGTGTTCACACTACACATGGACTCTCGGGCTATGTTCACACAGCACCTGGACTCTCGGGCTGTGTTCACACTACACCTGGACTCTCGGGCTGTGTTCACACTGCACCTGGACTCTCGGGCTGTGTTCTCACCACACCTGGACTCTCGGGCAGTGTTCTCACTACACCTGGACTCTCGGGCAGTGTTCTCACTACACCTGGACTCTCGGGCTGTGTTCACACTACAACTGGACTCTCGGGCTATGTTCACACAGCACCTGGACTCTCGGGCTGTGTTCACACTACACCTGGACTCTCGGGCTGTGTTCACACTGCACCTGGACTCTCGGGCTGTGTTTGCACAGCACCAGGACTCTCGGGCTGTGTTCACACTACACCTGGACACTCGGGCTGTGATTACACTGCACCTGGACTCTCGGGCTGTGTTCTCACTACAACTGGACTCTCGGGCAGTGTTCTCACTACACCTGGACTCTCGGGCTGTGTTCTCACTACACCTGGACTCTCGGGCTGTGTTCACACTGCACCTGGACTCTCGGGCTGTGTTCACACTGCTCCTGGACTCTTGGACAGTTTTCACACTACACCTGGACTCTCGGGCTGTGTTCTCACTGCACCTGCACTCTCGGGCAGTGTTCTCACTACACCTGGACTCTCGGGCAGTGTTCTCACTGCACCTGGACTCTCGGGCTGTGTTTACACTGCACCTGGACTCTCGGGCTGTGTTTACACTGCACCAGGACTCTCGGGCTGTGTTCACACTACACCTGGACTCTCGGGCTGTGTTTACACTGCACCTGGACTCTCGGGCAGTGTTCACACTACACCTGGACTCTCTGGCTGTGTTCACACTACACGTGGGCTCTCGGGCTGTGTTTACACTGCACCTGGACTCTCGGGGTGTGTTCTCACGACACCTGGACTCTCCGGCTGTGTTCACACTGCACCTGGACTCTCGGGCTGTGTTCACACTGCACCTGGACTCTTGGGCTGTGTTCACACGACACCTGGACTCTCGGGGTGTGTTCACACTACACCTGGACTCTTGGGCTGTGTTCACACTACACCTGGACTCTCCGGCTGTGTTCACACTGCACCTGGACTCTCGGGCTGTGTTCACACTACACCTGGACTCTCGGGCTGTGTTCACACTACACATGGACTCTCCGGCTGTGTTCACACTGCACCTGGACTCTCGGGCTGTGTTCACACTACACCTGGACTCTCGGGCTGTGTTCACACTACACCTGGACTCTTGGGCTGTGTTCACACTACACCTGGACTCTCCGGCTGTGTTCACACTGCACCTGGACTCTCCGGCTGTGTTCACACTACACATGGACTCTTGGGCTGTGTTCACACTACACCTGGACTCTCGGGCTGTGTTCACACTGCACCTGGACTCTCGGGCTGCGTTCACACTACACATGGACTCTTGGGCTGTGTTCACACTGCACCTGGACTCTCGGGCTGTGTTCACACTACACCTGGACTCTCGGGCTGTGTTCTCACCAAACCTGGACTCTCGAGATCTGTTCACACTACACCTGGAGTGTCGGGCTGTGTTCACACTACACCTGGACGCTCGGGCAGTGTTCACACTACACCTGGACTCTCGGGCTGTGTTCACACTCCACCTGGACTCTCGGGCAGTGTTCTCACTACACCTGGACTCTCGGGCAGTGTTCTCACTACACCTGGACTCTCGGGCATTGTTCTCACTACACCTGGACTCTCGGGCTGTGTTCTCACTACACCTGGACTCTCGGGCATTGTTCTCACTACACCTGGACTCTCGGGCTGTGTTCACACTACAACTGGACTCTCGGGCTATGTTCACACTACACCTGGACTCTCGGGCTGTTTTCACACTGCACCTGGACTCTCGGGCTGTGTTTACACTGCACCAGGACTCTCGGGCTGTTTTCACACTGCACCTGGACTCTCGGGCTGTGTTTACACTGCACCTGGACTCTCGGGCTGTGTTTACACTGCACCAGGACTCTCGGGCTGTGTTCACACTACACCTGGACTCTCGGGCTGTGTTTACACTGCACCTGGACTCTCGGGCTGTGTTCACACAACTCCTGGACTCTCGGGCTGTGTTTACACTGCACCTGGACACTCGGGCAGTGTTCACACTACACCTGGACTCTCGGGCAGTGTTCACACTACACCTGGACTCTCGGGCTGTGTTCACACGACACATGGACTCTCGGACTGTGTTTACACTACACCTGGACTCTCCGGCTGTGTTCACACTGCACCTGGACTCTCTGGCTATGTTCACACTACACCTGGACTCTCGGGCTGTGTTCTCACTACACCTGGACTCTCGGGAAGTGTTCACACTACACCTGGAGTGTCGGGCTGTGTTCACACTACACCTGGACGCTCGGGCAGTGTTCACACTACACCTGGACTCTCGGGCTGTGTTTACACTGCACCTGGACTCTCGGGCTGTGTTTACACTGCACCAGGACTCTCGGGCTGTGTTCTCACTACACCTGGACTCTCGGGCTGTGTTCACACTACACCTGGACTCTCGGGCTGTGTTCACACTACACTTGGGCTCTTGGACAGTGTTCACACTACACCTGGACTCTCGGGCAGTGTTCACACTACACCTGGACTCTCGGGCTGTGTTCTCACTACACCTGGACTCTCGGGCTGTGTTCTCACTACACCTGGACTCTCGGGCTGTGTTCACACTGCACCTGGACTCTCGGGCTGTGTTCTCACTGCACCTGGACTCTCGGGCAGTGTTCTCACTACACCTGGACTCTCGGGCTGTGTTCACACTACACCTGGACTCTCGGGCTGTGTTCTCACCACACATGGACTCTCGGGCAGTGTTCTCACTAAACCTGGACTCTCGGGCAGTGTTCTCACTACACCTGCACTCTCGGGCTGTGTTCACACTACAACTGGACTCTCGGGCTATGTTCACACAGCACCTGGACTCTCGGCCTGTGTTCACACTACACCTGGACTCTCGGGCTGTGTTCACACTGCACCTGGACTCTCGGGCTCTGTTTGCACAGCACCAGGACTCTCGGGCTGTGTTCACACTACACCTGGACACTCGGGCTGTGATTACACTGCACCTGGACTCTCGGGCTGTGTTTACACTGCACCAGGACTCTCGGGCTGTGTTCACACTAAACCTGGACTCTCGGGCTGTGTTTACACTGCACCAGGACTCTCGGGCTGTGTTCACACTACACCTGGACTCTCGGGCAGTGTTCACACTACACCTGGACTCTCGGGCTGTGTTCACACTACACATGGACTCTCGGGCTGTGTTTACACTGCACCTGGACTCTCGGGCTGTGTTCACACTACACATGGACTCTCGGGCTGTGTTTACACTACACCTGGACTCTCCGGCTGTGTTCACACTGCACCTGGACTCTCGGGCTGTGTTCACACTACACATGGACTCTTGGGCTGTGTTCACACTACACCTGGACTCTCGGGCTGTGTTCACACTACACCTGGACTCTCGGGCTGTGTTCTCACTACAACTGGACTCTCGGGCAGTGTTCTCACTACACCTGGACTCTCGGGCTGTGTTCTCACTACACCTGGACTCTCGGGCTGTGTTCACACTGCACCTGGACTCTCGGGCTGTGTTCACACTACTCCTGGACTCTTGGACAGTTTTCACACTAAACCTGGACTCTCGGGCTGTGTTCTCACTGCACCTGGACTCTCGGGCAGTGTTCTCACTACACCTGGACTCTCGGGCAGTGTTCTCACTACACCTGGACTCTCGGGCTGTGTTTACACTGCACCTGGACTCTCGGGCTGTGTTTACACTGCACCAGGACTCTCGGGCTGTGTTCACACTACAACCTGGACTCTCGGGCTGTGTTTACACTGCACCTGGACTCTCGGGCAGTGTTCACACTACACCTGGACTCTCGGGCTGTGTTCACACTACACGTGGACTCTCGGGCTGTGTTTACACTGCACCTGGACTCTCGGGCTGTGTTCTCACGACACCTGGACTCTCCGGCTGTGTTCACACTGCACCTGGACTCTCGGGCTGTGTTCACACTGCACCTGGACTCTTGGGCTTTGTTCACACTACACCTGGACTCTCGGGCTGTGTTCACACTACACCTGGACTCTTGGGCTGTGTTCACACTGCACCTGGACTCTCCGGCTGTGTTCACACTGCACCTGGACTCTCGGGCTGTGTTCACACTACACCTGGACTCTCGGGCTGTGTTCACAGTACACCTGGACTCTTGGGCTGTGTTCACACTACACCTGGACTCTCCGGCTGTGTTCACACTGCACCTGGACTCTCCGGCTGTGTTCACACTACACATGGACTCTTGGGCTGTGTTCACACTACACCTGGACTCTCGGGCTGTGTTCACACTACACCTGGACTCTCGGGCTGTGTTCAGACTACACATGGACTCTTGGGCTGTGTTCAAACTGCACCTGGACTCTCGGGCTGTGTTCTCACCAAACCTGGACTCTCGAGATCTGTTCACACTACACCTGGAGTGTCGGGCTGTGTTCACACTACACCTGGACGCTCGGGCAGTGTTCACACTACACCTGGACTCTCGGGCTGTGTTCACACTACACCTGGACTCTCGGGCAGTGTTCACACTACACCTGGACTCTCGGGCTGTGTTCACACTCCACCTGGACTCTCGGGCAGTGTTCTCACTACACCTGGACTCTCGGGCAGTGTTCTCACTACACCTGGACTCTCGGGCATTGTTCTCACTACACCTGGACTCTCGGGCTGTGTTCTCACTACACCTGGACTCTCGGGCATTGTTCTCACTACACCTGGACTCTCGGGCTGTGTTCACACTACAACTGGACTCTCGGGCTATGTTCACACTACACCTGGACTCTCGGGCTGTTTTCACACTGCACCTGGACTCTCGGGCTGTGTTTACACTGCACCAGGACTCTCGGGCTGTTTTCACACTGCACCTGGACTCTCGGGCTGTGTTTACACTGCACCTGGACTCTCGGGCTGTGTTTACACTGCACCAGGACTCTCGGGCTGTGTTCACACTACACCTGGACTCTCGGGCTGTGTTTACACTGCACCTGGACTCTCGGGCTGTGTTCACACAACTCCTGGACTCTCGGGCTGTGTTTACACTGCACCTGGACACTCGGGCAGTGTTCACACTACACCTGGACTCTCGGGCAGTGTTCACACTACACCTGGACTCTCGGGCTGTGTTCACACGACACATGGACTCTCGGACTGTGTTTACACTACACCTGGACTCTCCGGCTGTGTTCACACTGCACCTGGACTCTCTGGCTATGTTCACACTACACCTGGACTCTCGGGCTGTGTTCTCACTACACCTGGACTCTCGGGAAGTGTTCACACTACACCTGGAGTGTCGGGCTGTGTTCACACTACACCTGGACGCTCGGGCAGTGTTCACACTACACCTGGACTCTCGGGCTGTGTTTACACTGCACCTGGACTCTCGGGCTGTGTTTACACTGCACCAGGACTCTCGGGCTGTGTTCTCACTACACCTGGACTCTCGGGCTGTGTTCACACTACACCTGGACTCTCGGGCTGTGTTCACACTACACTTGGGCTCTTGGACAGTGTTCACACTACACCTGGACTCTCGGGCAGTGTTCACACTACACCTGGACTCTCGGGCTGTGTTCTCACTACACCTGGACTCTCGGGCTGTGTTCTCACTACACCTGGACTCTCGGGCTGTGTTCACACTGCACCTGGACTCTCGGGCTGTGTTCTCACTGCACCTGGACTCTCGGGCAGTGTTCTCACTACACCTGGACTCTCGGGCTGTGTTCACACTACACCTGGACTCTCGGGCTGTGTTCTCACCACACATGGACTCTCGGGCAGTGTTCTCACTAAACCTGGACTCTCGGGCAGTGTTCTCACTACACCTGCACTCTCGGGCTGTGTTCACACTACAACTGGACTCTCGGGCTATGTTCACACAGCACCTGGACTCTCGGCCTGTGTTCACACTACACCTGGACTCTCGGGCTGTGTTCACACTGCACCTGGACTCTCGGGCTCTGTTTGCACAGCACCAGGACTCTCGGGCTGTGTTCACACTACACCTGGACACTCGGGCTGTGATTACACTGCACCTGGACTCTCGGGCTGTGTTTACACTGCACCAGGACTCTCGGGCTGTGTTCACACTAAACCTGGACTCTCGGGCTGTGTTTACACTGCACCAGGACTCTCGGGCTGTGTTCACACTACACCTGGACTCTCGGGCAGTGTTCACACTACACCTGGACTCTCGGGCTGTGTTCACACTACACATGGACTCTCGGGCTGTGTTTACACTGCACCTGGACTCTCGGGCTGTGTTCACACTACACATGGACTCTCGGGCTGTGTTTACACTACACCTGGACTCTCCGGCTGTGTTCACACTGCACCTGGACTCTCGGGCTGTGTTCACACTACACATGGACTCTTGGGCTGTGTTCACACTACACCTGGACTCTCGGGCTGTGTTCACACTACACCTGGACTCTCGGGCTGTGTTCTCACTACAACTGGACTCTCGGGCAGTGTTCTCACTACACCTGGACTCTCGGGCTGTGTTCTCACTACACCTGGACTCTCGGGCTGTGTTCACACTGCACCTGGACTCTCGGGCTGTGTTCACACTACTCCTGGACTCTTGGACAGTTTTCACACTAAACCTGGACTCTCGGGCTGTGTTCTCACTGCACCTGGACTCTCGGGCAGTGTTCTCACTACACCTGGACTCTCGGGCAGTGTTCTCACTACACCTGGACTCTCGGGCTGTGTTTACACTGCACCTGGACTCTCGGGCTGTGTTTACACTGCACCAGGACTCTCGGGCTGTGTTCACACTACAACCTGGACTCTCGGGCTGTGTTTACACTGCACCTGGACTCTCGGGCAGTGTTCACACTACACCTGGACTCTCGGGCTGTGTTCACACTACACGTGGACTCTCGGGCTGTGTTTACACTGCACCTGGACTCTCGGGCTGTGTTCTCACGACACCTGGACTCTCCGGCTGTGTTCACACTGCACCTGGACTCTCGGGCTGTGTTCACACTGCACCTGGACTCTTGGGCTTTGTTCACACTACACCTGGACTCTCGGGCTGTGTTCACACTACACCTGGACTCTTGGGCTGTGTTCACACTGCACCTGGACTCTCCGGCTGTGTTCACACTGCACCTGGACTCTCGGGCTGTGTTCACACTACACCTGGACTCTCGGGCTGTGTTCACAGTACACCTGGACTCTTGGGCTGTGTTCACACTACACCTGGACTCTCCGGCTGTGTTCACACTGCACCTGGACTCTCCGGCTGTGTTCACACTACACATGGACTCTTGGGCTGTGTTCACACTACACCTGGACTCTCGGGCTGTGTTCACACTACACCTGGACTCTCGGGCTGTGTTCAGACTACACATGGACTCTTGGGCTGTGTTCAAACTGCACCTGGACTCTCGGGCTGTGTTCTCACCAAACCTGGACTCTCGAGATCTGTTCACACTACACCTGGAGTGTCGGGCTGTGTTCACACTACACCTGGACGCTCGGGCAGTGTTCACACTACACCTGGACTCTCGGGCTGTGTTCACACTACACCTGGACTCTCGGGCAGTGTTCTCACTACACCTGGACTCTCGGGCAGTGTTCTCACTACACCTGGACTCTCGGGCATTGTTCTCACTGCACCTGGACTCTCGGGCTGTGTTCACACTACAACTGGACTCTCGGGCTATGTTCACACTGCACCTGGACTCTCGGGCTGTGTTCACACTGCACCTGGACTCTCGGGCTGTGTTTACACTGCACCAGGACTCTCGGGCTGTGTTCACACTACACCTGGACTCTCGGGCTGTGTTTACACTGCACCTGGACTCTCGGGCTGTGTTTACACTGCACCTGGACTCTCGGGCTGTGTTTACACTGCACCAGGACTCTCGGGCTGTGTTCTCACTACACCAGGACTCTCGGGCATTGTTCTCACTACACCTGGACTCTCGGGCTGTGTTCACACTACAACTGGACTCTCGGGCTATGTTCACACTACACCTGGACTCTCGGGCTGTGTTCACACTGCACCTGGACTCTCGGGCTGTGTTTACACTGCACCAGGACTCTCGGGCTGTGTTCACACTGCACCTGGACTCTCGGGCTGTGTTTACACTGCACCAGGGCTCTCGGGCAGTGTTCACACTGCACCTGGACTCTCGGGCTGTGTTCACACTACACCTGGACTCTCGGGCTGGGTTCACACTGCACCTGGACTCTCGGGCTGTGTTCTCACTACACTTGGACTCTCGGGATGTGTTCACACTACACCTGGAGTGTCGGGCTGTGTTCACACTACACCTGGACTCTCGGGCTGTGTTCACACTACACCTGGACACTCGGGCTGTGTTCACACTGCACCTGGACTCTCGGGCTGTGTTCACACTACACCTGGACTCTCGGGCTGTGTTCACACTGCACCTGGACTCTTGGACAGATTTCACACTACACCTGGACTCTCGGGCTGTGTTCTCACCACACCTGGACTCTCGGGCAGTGTTCTCACGACACCTGGACTCTCGGGCAGTGTTCTCACTATACCTGGACTCTCGGGCTGTGTTCACACTACAACTGGACTCTCGGGCTATGTTCACACAGCACCTGGACTCTCGGGCTGTGTTCACACTACACCTGGACTCTCGGGCTGTGTTCACACAACACCTGGACTCTTGGACAGTGTTCACACTACACCTGGACTCTCGGGCTGTGTTCACACTACACCTGGACTCTCGGGCTGTGTTCACACTGCACCTGGACTCTCGGGTTGTGTTCACACTACACCTGGACTCTCGGGCTGTGTTCTCACTATACCTGGACTCTCGGGTTGTGTTCTCACTACACCTGGACTCTCGGGCTGTGTTCTCACTACACCTGGACTCTCGGGCAGTGTTCTCACTACACCTGGACTCTCGAGCTGTGTTCTAACTACACCTGGACTCTCGGGAATTGTTCACACTACACCTGGACTCTCGGGCAGTGTTTACACTGCACCTGGACTCTCGGGATGTGTTCTCACTACACCTGGACTCTCGGGCTGTGTTCACACTGCACCTGGACTCTCGGGCTGTGTTCACACTGCACCTGGACTCTCGGGCTGTGTTCACACTAAACCTGGACTCTCGGGCTGTGTTCACACTGCACCTGGACTCTCGGGCTCTGTTCACACTGCACCTGGACTCTCGGGCTGTGTTCACACTACACCTGGACTCTCGGGCAGTGTTCATACTACATCTGGACTCTCGGGCTGTGTTCACACTGCACCTGGACTCTCGGGCTGTGTTCTCACTGCACTTGGACTCTCGGGATGTGTTCACACTACACCTGGAGTGTCGGGCTGTGTTCACACTACACCTGGACTCTCGGGCTGTGTTCACACTACACCTGGACTCTCGGGCTTTGTTCTCACTGCACCTGGACTCTCGGGCTGTGTTCACACTGCACCTGGACTCTCGGGCTGTGTTCTCACTACACCTGGACCCTCGGGCTGTGTTCACACTACACCTGGACCCTCGGGCTGTGTTCACACTACACCTGGACTCTGGGGCTGTGTTCTCACTACACCTGGACTCTCGGGCTGTGTTCTCACTACATCTGGACAATTGGTTTGTGTTCTCACTACACCTGAACTCTCGGGCAGTGTTCTCACTACACCTGGACACTTGGGCAGTGTTCTCACTACACCTGGACTCTCGGGCTGTGTTTACACTGCACCTGGACTCTCGAGCTGTGTTTACACTGCACCTGGACTCTCGGGCAGTGTTCTCACTACAACTGGACTCTCGGGTTGTGTTCTCACTACACCTGGACTCTCGGGCTGTGTTCTCACTACACCTGGACTCTCGGGCTGTGTTTACACTGCACCTGGACTCTCGGGTTGTGTTCTCACTACACCTGGACTCTCGGGCTGTGTTCTCACTACACCTGGACTCTCGGGCTGTGTTTACACTGCACCTGGACTCTCGGGCTGTGTTTACACTGCACCTGGACTCTCGGGCTGTGTTCACACTACAACTGGACTCTAGGGCTGTGTTCACACTACACGTGGACTCTCGGGCTGCGTTTACACGACAACTGGACTCTCGGGCTGTGTTCACACTACACCTGGACTTTCGGGCTGTGTTCACACTGCACCTGGAATCTCGGGCTGTGTTCACACTGCACCTGGACACTTGGGCAGTGTTCTCACTACACCTGGACTCTCGGGCTGTGTTCTCACTGCACCTGGACTCTCGGGCTGTGTTCACACTGCACCTGGACTCTCGGGCTGTGTTCACACGACACCTGAACTCTCGGGCTGTGTTCACACTGCACCTGGACTCTCGGGCTGTGTTCACACTGCACCTGGACTCTCGGTCTGTGTTCACACTATACCTGGACTCTCGGGCTGTGTTCTCACTACACCTGGACTCTCGGGCTGTGTTCACACGACACCTGGACTCTCGGTCTGTGTTCACACTATACCTGGACTCTCGGGCTGTGTTCTCACTGCACCTCGACTCTGGGGTAGTGTTCTCACTGCACCTGGACTCTCGGGCTGTGTTCACACTATACCTGGACTCTCGGGCTGTGTTTTCACTACACCTGGACTCTCGGGCTGTGTTCACACTGCACCTGGACTCTCGGGCAGTGTTCACACTGCACCTGGACTCTCGGGCAGTGTTCACACTACACCTGGACTCTTTGGCTGTGTTCACACTACACCTGGACTCTTACACAGTGTTCACACTGCACCTGGACTCTCGGGCTGTGTTCACACTGGACCTGGACTCTCGGGCTGTGTTCACACTACACCTGGACTCTCGGGCAGTGTTCACACTACACCTGGACTCTTTGGCTGTGTTCACACTACACCTGGACTCTCGGGCAGTGTTCTCACTACACCTGGACTCTTTGGCTGTGTTCACACTACACCTGGACTCTCGGGCTGTGTTCACACTACACCTGAACTCTCGGGCTGTGTTCACACTGCACCTGGACTCTCGGTCAGTGTTCACACTGCACCTGGACTCTCGGGCAGTGTTCTCACTACACCTGGTCTCTTGGACAGTGTTCACACTACACCTGGACTCTCGGGCTGTGTTCTCACTACACCTGGACTCTCGGGCAGTGTTCTCACTACACCTGGACTCTTGGGCAGTGTTCTCACTACCACTGGACTCTCGAGCTGTGTTCACACTACACCTGGACTCTCGGGCTGTGTTTACACTGCACCTGGACTCTCGGGCTGTGTTCTCACTACACCTGGACTCTCGGGCTGTGTTCTCACTACACCTGGACTCTCGGGCTGTGTTCACACTACACCTGGACTCTCGGGCTGTGTTCACACTACACCTGGACTCTCGGGCTGTGTTCACACTGCACCTGGACTCTCGGGCTGTGTTCACACTACACCTGGACTCTCGGGCTGTGTTCACACTACACCAGGACTCTCGGGCTGTGTTCACACTGCACCTGGACTCTCGGGCTGTGTTCACACTGCACCTGGACTCTCGGGCTGTGTTCACACTACACCTGGACTCTCGGGCTGTGTTCACACTGCACCTGGACTCTCGGGCTCTGTTCACACTGCACCTGGACTCTCGGGCTGTGTTCACACTACACCTGGACTCTCGGGCTGTGTTCACACTACATCTGGACTCTCGGGCTGTGTTCACACTACACCTGGACTCTCGGGCAGTGTTCACACTACATCTGGACTCTCGGGCTGTGTTCACACTACACCTGGACTCTCGGGCTTTGTTCTCACTGCACCTGGACTCTCGGGCTGTGTTCACACTACACCTGGACTCTCGGGCTGTGTTCTCACTACACCTGGACCCTCGGGCTGTGTTCACACTATACCTGGACAATTGGTTTGTGATCTCACTACACCTGAACTCTCGGGCTGTGTTCACACTACACCTGGACTCTCGGGCAGTGTTCTCACTGCACCTGGACACTTGGGCAGTGTTCTCACTACACCTGGACTCTCGGGCTGTGTTTACACTGCACCTGGACTCTCGAGCTGTGTTTACACTGCACCTGGACTCTCGGGCAGTGTTCTCACTACAACTGGACTCTCGGGTTGTGTTCTCACTACACCTGGACTCTCGGGCTGTGTTCACACTACACCTGGACTCTCGGGCTGTGTTTACACTGCACCTGGACTCTCGGGTTGTGTTCTCACTACACCTGGACTCTCGGGCTGTGTTCTCACTACACCTGGACTCTCGGGCTGTGTTTACACTGCACCTGGACTCTCGGGCTGTGTTTACACTGCACCTGGACTCTCGGGCTGTGTTCACACTACACCTGGACTCTCGGGCTGTGTTCTCACTACACGTGGACTCTCGGGCTGCGTTTACACTACAACTGGACTCTCGGGCTGTGTTCACACTACACCTGGACTTTCGGGCTGTGTTCACACTGCACCTGGACTCTCGGGCTGTGTTCACACTGCACCTGGACTCTCGGGCTGTGTTCACACTACACCTGGACTCTCAGGCTGTGTTCACACTACACCAGGACTCTCGGGCTGTGTTCACACTGCACCTGGACTCTCGGGCTGTGTTCACACTGCACCTGGACACTCGGGCTGTGTTCACACTACACCTGGACTCTCGGGCTGTGTTCACACTGCACCTGGACTCTCGGGCTCTGTTCACACTGCACCTGGACTCTCGGGCTGTGTTCACACTACACCTGGACTCTCGGGCAGTGTTCACACTACATCTGGACTCTCGGGCTGTGTTCACACTACACCTGGACTCTCGGGCAGTGTTCACACTACATCTGGACTCTCGGGCTGTGTTCACACTACACCTGGACTCTCGGGCTTTGTTCTCACTGCACCTGGACTCTCGGGCTGTGTTCACACTACACCTGGACTCTCGGGCTGTCTTCTCACTACACCTGGACCCTCGGGCTGTGTTCACACTATACCTGGACAATTGGTTTGTGATCTCACTACACCTGAACTCTCGGGCTGTGTTCACACTACACCTGGACTCTCGGGCAGTGTTCTCACTGCACCTGGACACTTGGGCAGTGTTCTCACTACACCTGGACTCTCGGGCTGTGTTTACACTGCACCTGGACTCTCGAGCTGTGTTTACACTGCACCTGGACTCTCGGGCAGTGTTCTCACTACAACTGGACTCTCGGGTTGTGTTCTCACTACACCTGGACTCTCGGGCTGTGTTCACACTACACCTGGACTCTCGGGCTGTGTTTACACTGCACCTGGACTCTCGGGTTGTGTTCTCACTACACCTGGACTCTCGGGCTGTGTTCTCACTACACCTGGACTCTCGGGCTGTGTTTACACTGCACCTGGACTCTCGGGCTGTGTTTACACTGCACCTGGACTCTCGGGCTGTGTTCACACTACACCTGGACTCTCGGGCTGTGTTCTCACTACACGTGGACTCTCGGGCTGCGTTTACACTACAACTGGACTCTCGGGCTGTGTTCACACTACACCTGGACTTTCGGGCTGTGTTCACACTGCACCTGGAATCTCGGGCTGTGTTCACACTGCACCTGGACACTTGGGCAGTGTTCTCACTACACCTGGACTCTCGGGCTGTGTTCTCACTGCACCTGGACTCTCGGGCTGTGTTCACACTGCACCTGGACTCTCGGGCTGTGTTCACACGACACCTGAACTCTCGGGCTGTGTTCACACTGCACCTGGACTCTCGGGCTGTGTTCACACTGCACCTGGACTCTCGGTCTGTGTTCACACTATACCTGGACTCTCGGGCTGTGTTCTCACTACACCTGGACTCTCGGGCTGTGTTCACACGACACCTGGACTCTCGGTCTGTGTTCACACTATACCTGGACTCTTGGGCTGTGTTCTCACTGCACCTCGACTCTGGGGAAGTGTTCTCACTGCACCTGGACTCTCGGGCTGTGTTCACACTATACCTGGACTCTCGGGCTGTGTTTTCACTACACCTGGACTCTCGGGCTGTGTTCACACTGCACCTGGACTCTCGGGCGGTGTTCACACTGCACCTGGACTCTCGGGCAGTGTTCACACTACACCTGGACTCTTTGGCTGTGTTCACACTACACCTGGACTCTTGCACAGTGTTCACACTGCACCTGGACTCTCGGGCTGTGTTCACACTAGACCTGGACTCTCGGGCTGTGTTCACACTACACCTGGACTCTCGGGCAGTGTTCACACTACACCTGGACTCTTTGGCTGTGTTCACACTACACCTGGACTCTCGGGCAGTGTTCACACTACACCTGGACTCTCGGGCTGTGTTCACACTACACCTGAACTCTCGGGCTGTGTTCACACTGCACCTGGACTCTCGGTCAGTGTTCACACTGCACCTGGACTCTCGGGCAGTGTTCTCACTACACCTGGTCTCTTGGACAGTGTTCACACTACACCTGGACTCTCGGGCTGTGTTCTCACTGCACCTGGACTCTCGGGCAGTGTTCTCACTACACCTGGACTCTTGGGCAGTGTTCTCACTACCACTGGACTCTCGAGCTGTGTTCACACTACACCTGGACTCTCGGGCTGTGTTTACACTACACCTGGACTCTCGGGCTGTGTTCACACTACACCTGTACTCTCGGGCTGTGTTCACACTACACCTGGACTCTCGGGCTGTGTTCACACTACACCTGGACTCTCGGGCTGTGTTCACACTACACCTGGACTCTCGGGCTGTGTTCACACTACACCAGGACTCTCGGGCTGTGTTCACACTGCACCTGGACTCTCGGGCTGTGTTCACACTACACCAGGACTCTCGGGCTGTGTTCACACTACACCTGGTCTCTCGGGCTGCGTTTACACTGTACCTGGAGTCGTGGGTTGTGTTCACACTACACCAGGACTCTCGGGCTGTGTTCACACTACACCAGGACTCTCGGGCTGTGTTCACACTACACCAGGACTCTCGGGCTGTGTTCACACTGCACCTGGGCCCTGATATTAGCGTGGAGGTGGGATTACATTGGGCGGGGTGGGGGGGGCTGTTGGTGATTGGACGTGGGTAACCCGTTCAATAGAATCTGACCGTTTCGCACGCAATCGCGAGTCAACTGGAGCTCCTTAATGTGTCTTCCAGGTTTGCCTTCGGAAAGCTGCGCAATGGGCGGACTGCACAACCTCATCACAGGCTGTCAGCTGGAGGAGCGCTATTTAAAGGGGCAGTCCTCTAATGGCTGCTCCTGGAGCAAACACCCACACATCACAATGGAGCAGCACAGGGGCAAGGCTGCTCCAAGATTCAGCGATGCCTCACTCCAGGTGCTACTGGATGGGGTGAGGAGGAGCAGGGATGTCTTCTACCCGATGGATGGGAGGAAGTCGTCTGTCTCTCCCACCAAGAGGCCTGGCTCGAGGTGACAGAGGAGGTCACCAGCAGCAGTAACATCTCCCACACCTGGATCCAGTGCAGGAAGCGCTTCAGTGACCTAACTAGGTCAGCCAAAGTGAGTATACTTACTCATTCTCCTACATTCCGTCTTCCACATCACTGCCCCCATCCCACAACTCATTCTGCACTGCCAACACTACTCTATCACATCACTTCTCACACCCACTCAAAGCTCATCCTCAACTTACCTGCACTTACTCACCACTTCCTCACCTCCCCATTAGTCACTCCACCACTACCACTCAACCCAGTCCTCATGCAATGTCATGGCTCTGTCTCATACTCACCCTCTGATGGATCTCTTTCATGGTCTGCCTCACCCAAACCAATGCATTCATCGGTTGGCCACGTCACCATCACTCACTCACACGTCTGTACATTCTCCCCTTATAGGAGAAGAGAGCCCAGAATGCACGGGAGAGGGCGAGGACTGGAGGGGGGGCCGCAACAAATCGTCATCCTCACAGACTCAGAGCAGGAGGCGCCAGAGCTTAGCCGAACTCTCGAGCGCCTGTCCGTCGGGGACGCCGAGACTGGCACCCGACAAACGTCTGGTAACAGAACTTTAACATTCAGCACACACAATATGAATTGATGTTAACATGCCTTGCTATCTTCAGCACCTCAGTAAGCTCATCGCAACATGACACATCTGTGATCATGGTTAATATTGCCTTCTGTTCTCTTACAGGGCCATCAGCGACTGCTGTGACGGCAGAGGGCGATTCCTCAGAGGACCTGCCGACCCCTGAGGGGGCACCGTCACATCTGAGCGAGCCATCCACCAGCGCAGATAAACACACCTTGGTGGGTCCTAGTCCTCAGTTAGTTGGGGTCGCACCTGGTGAGTTACCACACATGTGAGCATGAGCAGACACTGGTGGCAGGGGCAGCTGCGGAGAGTCCGTGTCGGTGGGAGCACTCCTCTCCAGGCTCTGCTCAGCTGGACGCAGATGCTGAACCCTGGGGGCCATCCATGAAAAGGAGAATGATTGAGAGGCAGCAACACATTTGCGAGGTGTTGGAACAGGTGCCACACGCAGTCTCCACAATAGCACAGAGGATGAAGGAGTCCAACTCCTGCATGAATGGAATGGTGGCACAGGTACAGGAGGGAATCTCTGAGATAGTGTCACAGGGACGTGAGGGCAACTCTGACATACTGTCGCGGATAAGTGCAGGAATGTCTACGATGGAGAGAAGGCGAGCCTCCATTGAGCTTCAAGCACGGCTCACAGATGAGTCCATTCAGGCCCTGACAACGGCCGTTTGGACTCAGGGGGAACAACATTCTGCTGCCTTAAACAGGCAGGCAGATGCTCTAGTTCTGGCCTTACAAGGCTTCACACATGTCCTCCAAACTGTCATCCAGCAGAGTGGTAGGAGTGGTTTGGGCCTGGCCCAGGAGAGGGATGATGGTGAATGGGGACATGTAAGTGGGGACACCACTCAAAGTGCTCCCACGTCTCACCCGTTGCCCCCCTCTCAACCAGTACCGGCAATGCTGCCTCCTCTCCAGGTGGCCGAGTCTGCCCCTGCACAGGTGCAGGTGGAACAGTCTTTGGAGGAGCCCTCATGGGCACCAAAACACAGAGAGCGTAGGCCCAAAGCATCTAATCAGTCAGGGCATGAACAAGAGCAACCTGCCATGACCTCTGCTGCAGCCACAGGGGATGCACCACGTCGGAGTAGTCAGAAGCGAAAGGCGAAGGTTTTGTAAGCATGAAGGGTGTTTGACGGTTGGTCATGTTTTTTATTTATATTTGCTTTTTGTTAAACTCACATTAAATATTATTATTGTCACCACTACTGCCACGTCTTGGCCATTCTTGACTGGCTTCTGTAATAAGGCCCTTTCATGAGGTTCACCATGAACGCCCACACTTGATGACACCCATTGGGTCACTCTACAGTGGGTGTATGTGTAATTGTAGGACTGTTTTGTGCAGGGGGGGAGGGAGGGGGGAGGGATGCTGGTGAGGCCGCTGCTCGATCCAGGTGGTGAGGACTGGAGTCTTCACACTGTCTGATGTTAGGAGAACCGTTCACATATCAGTGACTCACTGGCCTCACGAGCAGCCAGGTGAGCTGCTGTTCTGCCCATGGGTTGTTCCTCCTCCTCCGCCTCCTCCTCCTCCTCAATTTGGGTGGCAGATGTGGACGGGGCCTCCTCTAGCGGCACCCCTCTCTGTTGTGCCAACACAACTATAATGAGTCCCACTCTGTCTGGTGCGTATTGAAGCGTTCCCCCAGAACGATCAAGGCACCTGAAGCGTATCTTGAGCATACCCTCAATTGTAGACCTAGTAGCGATGTGGCTGTCCTTATAGCGACTCTGTTGCTCGGTGATGGGGTTCCTCAGAGGTGTAATGAGCCACGTGTGCAGGGGGTATCCCTTGTTCCTGAAAAGCCAGCTCTTACAGGTGTTCGGTGCGTGGGAGAGGGGCGAGATATTGGACTCCGGGAGGATGAAGGAATCATGGCAGCTGCCAGGGAATCTGGTGCGCACATGAAGGAATCTTTTGCGGTGGTCACAAACGAGCTGAGTGTTGATGGAGTGATAGCCCTTCCTGTTGATGAACAGTCCTGGCTCGTGTGGAGGTGCTCGTATTGCTATATGGGTGCAATTGATTACACCCTGCACCTGTGGGAAGCCAGCCACAGCCTGGAATCCCACTGCCCTCTCCGTCTGGCTGAGACCATCCTTGGGGAAGTTGACCTACTGCGAGGCCCTACGAAACAAGCCGTCGGTGACCTGCCTTATGCACTTGTGTGCAGATGACTGAGAGACCCCGGCGATGACCCCGGTGGCACCCTGGAATGATCCAGAGGCGAAGAAGTTAAGGGCAGTGGTGACTTTGACAGCGACAGGTAAGGAGATGCTGCTCGGCCCAGCTGGGAGCAGCTTGGCATGAAGGAGGCTGCAGATGTCTGCAACTACCTGGCGACTGACTCTGAGCCTCCATATGCGCTGCTCCTCAGAGAGGTCCAGGAAGCTGAGCCTCGGTCTGTAGACCCTGTTGCGAGGGTAGTGCCTCCTGCAACGTCGCTCTCTCTGTTGTTGCCCTCCGTGCTCTTGTGCAGGTGCCTGTGGTGCAGCACTGTGTTGAGGAGCTCCACGTGGCGGAGGTGGACGCGGTGCCAGGTGAGGCTGGTGAAGTTGCTCGTCCTCGGATGAAGTGATGAATGCAGCCATGGTTACCCCCATCCTGACGGTGTGAGTTTGAGGGGGGTCCGCAAAGTAGGTAAATATGTTTGCACAGCAGTTTTGGGTGGAAAGTAAGAATTTTGAGTGAAAACACAAAGGTCTTGCAGCCGAAACTGTGTCTGAAGTGACAGAGTGCCCTGCTGCAATAAATGAGGTTTTCTCCCCACCTGTCAAATAAACCTTTGCATCTCCCACTGGCTGCTGGCTGAAACACGTCTGGTCAACAGGGAGTGTTTCCCACAGCACGGGAAACACGCTGAGGATCCTTCAAAATTGCACCCCTGCCAAAATGTCGAGTCAATCAAGTATTTCAAGTACTTTATCTGACAAACTATGCAAATTATCATCCTGCCGGCTTTAATTGCCGGTAGGACTCTCGCATTGGGGAACCCGGAAGTCGGCTGGTTTGAGCCCGGCTCCGAACCTGCTCGGGATTTCAGCGATTTTCCGAGCCCCCAACGCACCCGCTCATTCACCCGAAAATCGAACTCCTGGACTCTCGGGCTGTGTTCACACTACACCTGGACTCTCGGGCTGTGTTCACACTACACCTGGACGCTCGGGCAGTGTTCACACTACACCTGGACTCTCGGGCTGTGTTCACACTACACCTGGACGCTCGGGCAGTGTTCTCACTACACCTGGACTCTCGGGCTGTGTTCACACTACACATGGACTCTCGGGCTGTGTTCACACTACACCTGGACGCTCGGGCAGTGTTCACACTACACCTGGACTCTCGGGCTGTGTTCACACTACACATGGACTCTCGGGCTGTGTTCACACTACACCTGGACTCTCGGGCTGTGTTCACACTACACCTGGACTCTCGGGCAGTGTTCACACTACACCTGGACTCTCGGGCTGTGTTCACACTACACATGGACTCTGGGGCTGTGTTCACACTACACCTGGACTCTCGGGCTGTGTTCACACTACACCTGGACTCTCGGGCAGTGTTCACACTACACCTGGACTCACGGGCTGTGTTCACACTACACCTGGACTCTCGGGCTGTGTTCACACTACACCTGGACTCTCGAGCTGTGTTCACACTACACCTGGACTCTCGGGCTGTGTTCACACTACACCTGGACTCTCGGGCTGTGTTCACACTACACCTGGACTCTCGGGCAGTGTTCACACTACACCTGGACTCTCAGGCTGTGTTCACACTACACCTGGACTCTCGGGCTGTGTTCACACTACACATGGACTCTCGGGCAGTGTTCACACTACACCTGGACTCTCGGGCTGTGTTCACACTACACCTGGACTCTCGGGCAGTGTTCACACTACACCTGGACTCTCGGGCAGTGTTCACACTACATATGGACTCTCGGGCAGTGTTCACACTACACCTGGACTCTCGGGCAGTGTTCACACTACACCTGGACTCTCGGGCAGTGTTCACACTACACCTGGACTTTTTTTGCATCAATGCTGCATGTAAAGGGGCTGATTTTGATTGCCATCGCCTGGTGTTAACAGGGTGGTGAAGTCCTCAGAATGGGGTCAGTTCCTCACTGTCCCATTACCACCGGTTATGCGGTCGGCCACATTTTCAAAGGAGCCGACTGTCGGGCCTCCAAAGTGCCCGCCTGTTTCTTTTCTTTCTTTCATTCATGGGATGTGGGCGTCGCTGGCGAGGCCGGCATTTATTGCCCATCCCTAATTGCCCTTCAGAAGGTGGTGGTGAGCCGCCTTCTTGAACCGCTGCAGTCCGCAGGCGATGAGAGCCCTTTTAATCCGGAAATCAGGGTCCCATGGAGTAAATAGGACCCCGATTACCATTTTAGGTCAGAACTGATCAGAACCTGTGCAGTGTGCATTCCGATCACGTGCCCAATTATGTTTGTGGGCCCTGCAGGAGCAGGAGGGAACCTCCAGGGCCTCCAAAAATAATATGGGCCCTTGCGGCCCTAGGACCCCCACCCTCTGCGATCGTGACACCCCCTCCCTTCCCCACTGCATCTGAGCCTGTTTGGCGACCTGCAGCTCGCCTGGCAAATGACACTGAGACCGAAGTCTCTAAATCACGGAAAGCCTCTTCACCACCGGAATGGGCGGCCGACCAATGTCAAAATCTACCCCAAAGGGCCGATTATTTTCCCTCGCATCCACCCAACGCCACCCCCACCCCCCCCCCCCCCCCGAAATTCACACTCCAATCTGTGCACAGGTAATGCAGAAGGCTCCCAAAGTGCACTCCACTTGATTTAACCTGACCTGAACCTGTCTGTATTTCCAGCCTTAGGTCAATACCCGTGGGCCGACACTCCCCTGGCACATTCCCACCCATTGCCAGGGGGCTGCACCCAGGAGTGGGGGGGACGGGAGAGGAAATTTAACCTGTGGGCCTGAGAGGCCTGCAGCAGCCACAATGGACACTAGTTGTGGGGCCTTAAGAAACACAAGAACATAAGAAATAGGAGCAGGAGTAGGCCATAAGGCCCCTCGAGCCTGCTCCGCCATTCAATAAGATCATAGCTGATCTTCATCCTCAACTCCTCATTCCTGCCTGATCCCCATATCCCTTGATTCCCCCAGAGTTGAAATATCTATCTATCTCAGCCTTGAATATACTCAACGACTGAGCATCCACAGTCCTCTGGGATAGAGAATTCCAAATATTCACAACCCTCTGAGTGAAGAAATTCCTCCTTATCTCAGTCCTAAATATCCGACTCTTTATCCTGAGACTATGTCCCTAGTTCTAGACTCTCAGCATCTACCTTGTCAAGCTCTCATAAAATCTTGTATGTTTCAATAAGATCACCACTCATTCTTCTAAACTCCAGACAGTATAGGCCCATTCTACTCAACCTCTCCTCATAGGACAACTCTCTCATAGGAACATAGGAACAGGAGTAGGCCATTCTGCCCCTCGTGCCTGCTCCGCCATTTGATAAGATCATAGCTGATCTGTGATCTAACTCCATATACCTGCCTTTGGCCCATATCCCTTAATACCTTTGGTTGCCAAAAAGCTATCTATCTCAGATTTAAATTTAGCAATTGAGCTAGTATTAATTGCCGTTTGCGGAAGAGAGTTCCAAACTTCTACCACCCTTTGTGTGTAGAAATGTTTTCTAATCTCGCTCCTGAAAGGTCTGGCTCTAATTTTTAGACTGTGCCCCCTGCTCCTAGAATCCCCAACCAGCGAAATAGTTTCTCTCCATCCATCCTATCTGTTCCCCTTAATATCTTATAAACTTCGATCAGATCACCCCTTAACCTTCTAAACTCCAGAGAATACAACCCCAATTTGTGTAATCTCTCCTCGTAACTTAACCCTTGAAGTCCGGGTATCATTCTAGTAAACCTACGCTGCACGCCCTCCAAGGCCAATATGTCCTTCCGAAGGTGCGGTGCCCAGAACTGCTCACAGTACTCCAGGTGCGGTCTAACCAGGGTTTTTTATAGCTGCAGCATAACTTCTGCCCCCTTGTACTCTAGTCCTCTAGATTTAAAGGCCAGCATTCCATTAGCCTTCTTGATTATTTTCTGCACCTGTTCATGACACTTCAATGATGTATGTACCTGAACCCCTAAGTCCCTTTGGACATCCACTGTTTTTAACTTTTTACCATTTAGAAAGTACCCTGTTCTATCCTTTTTTGATCCAAAGTGGATGACCTCATATTTGTCTACATTGAATTCCATTTGCCACAGTTTTGCCCATTCACCTAATCTATCAATATCGCTTTGTAATTTTATGTTTTCATCTACACTGCTTACAATGCCACCAATCTTTGTGTCATCGGCAAACTTAGATATGAGACTTTCTATGCCTTCATCTAAGTCGTTAATAAATATTGTGAATAATTGAGGCCCCACGACAGATCCCTGCGGGACTCCACAAGTCACATCCTGCCAATGTGAGTACCTACCCATTATCCCTACTCTCTGTCGCCTTTCGCTCAGCCAACTTCCTAACAAAGTCTGTACATTTCCCTCGATTCCATGGGCTTCTATCTTAGCTGACAGTCTCTTATGTGGGACCTTATCAAATGCTTTCTAGAAGTCCATATAAATAACATCCATTGACATTCCCTGTCAACTACTTTAGTCACCTCTTCAAAAAATTCAATTAGGTTTGTCAGGCACGACCTACCTTTCACAAATCCATGCTGGCTCTCTCTGATTAACTGAAAATTCTCGAGGTGTTCAGTCACCCTATCCTTAATTATAGACTCCAGCAATTTCCCCACAACAGATGTTAGGCTAACTGGTCTATAATTCCCCGGTTTCCCTCTCTCTCCTTTCTTAAAAAGCGGAGTGACATGTGCAATTTTCCAATCTAGAGGGACAGTTCCTGAATCTAGAGAACTTTGAAAGATTATAGTTAGGGCATCTGCAATGTGCTCACCTACTTCCTTTAAAACCCTGGGATGGAAACCATCTGGTCCTGGGGATTTGTCACTCTTTATTACTTTGTTGTACTTATGTTAATTTTATTTAGTCCCTGTCCCCGATTCAATATTAGTTTTCTTGGGATTTCCGGCATGCTATCCTCTTTTTCTACTGTAAATACTGACGTAAAGTAATTGTTCAACATGTCCGCCATTTCCCCATTGTCAATGACAATATCCCCACTTTCAGTTTTTAAGGGGCCAACACTGCTCCTGACCACCCTCTTTTTCCTAATGTAACTGTAAAAGTTCTTCGTATTGGTTTTGATATCCCTTGTGAGTTTCTTTTCATACTCTCTTTTTGTAGCTCTAACTATCTGTTTTGTGACCCTTTGTTGATCTTTGTATCTTTCCCATTCGCCAGGATCTGTGCCATTTTTGCCTTTTTGTATGCCCTTTCCTTGTGTCTTATACTGTCCCTTACCTCTTTAGTTGTCCATGGCTGTTTTTTTTGGCAAGCAGAGTTCTTGCCCCTCAGGGGTATAAACCGGTTCTGTATCACGTTAAATGTTTCTTTAAACATTTCCCACTGATCATCAGTCTTTTTACCCATTAACAGATTTGCCCAGTTTATTGTGAACAGTCTCTGTCTCATCCCATTGAAGTCGGCCTTACCCAAGTCTAGAATCTTAGCAGCTGACTCACTTTTTTCTCTTTCAAACACGACATTGAACTTGATCATGTTATGATCGCTATTGGATAGATGTTCACGCACAGTTAAGCCGTTAACTAAATCTGGTTCATTACTCATTACTAAATCTAGTATGGCTTGCCCCCTTGTTGCTCTTGGACATACTGCTGCAGAAAACTATCCCGGACACACTCAAGAAATTCACTACCTTTCTGACAGTTGCCAGTCTGCTTTTCCCAATCTATGTGAAGGTTAAAGTTCCCCCATTAAGACCACTATGCCTTTGTTACACGCTTGTCTAATCTCTGCATTTATACAATCTAGCACTTCAGAGCTGCTGCCAGGGGTCCTATACACAGCTCCCACTATAGTCTTAGATCCTTTCCTATTTCTCAATTCAACCCATAAGGTCTCTGTTGGCTGCTTACCTCTCGTTATATCCTCCTTTATCATTGAAGTGATTTCATCTCCAATCGTTAAGGCTACTCCTCCCCCTCTTCCGTTTTCCCTACCTCTCCTTTAGACCTTATAACCTGGTATATTTAGTTCCCAATCCTGACCATCCTGCAGCCATGTCTCAGTATCATGTCATACCCTCCAATTTGAATTTGTGCCTGTAGTTCATTTAATTTATTCCTTATACTCAGTGCGTTTGTATATAGAACTCTTAGTTGGGCCACACACCCTAGCCTGACCTTCAGCTTTGATGTTGGGTTAATCGCTTTACACCTTCTAGTTTTCACTTGATCTGTAGTGCTAAAGTACACTCTCTTTCTGCTGCTCTACGCTTTTCCCTTTCACTTGTTCATGAACAATTATTTGTACTATTTGTATTGTAAATTTCCCCTGGGTCTTCCCCTCTCTTGCTGCTCTCAACTTTACTCTCTTCTGACTCCATGTTCAGGTTCCCATCCCCCTGCCACTCTAGTTTAAACCCTCCCCAACAGCAGTAGCAAACCCCCCTGCACGGATATTAGTCCCGGAACTGTTGAGGTGCAACCCGTCCGTCTTGTACAGGTCTCACTTTCCCCTGAATCGGTCCCAATTCCTCAGGAATCTAAATCCCTCCCAGGGACAGAGAGCCAGTGAGGGACAGAGAGCCAGTGAGGGACATAGAAACATAGGAACAGGAGTAGGCCATTCAGCCCCTCGAGCCTGCTCTGCCATTTGATAAGATCATGGCTGATCTGTGATCTAACTCCATATACCTGCCTTTGGCCCATATCCCTTAATACTTTTGGTTGCCAAAAAGCTATCTATCTCAGATTTAAATTTAGCAATTGAGCTAACATCAATTGCCGTTTGCGGAAGAGAGTTCCAAACTTCTACCACCCTTTGTGTGTAGAAATGTTTTCTAATCTCGCTCCTGAAAGGTCTGGCTCTAATTTTTAGACTGTGCCCCCTACTCCTAGAATCCCCAACCAGCGGAAATAGTTTCTCTCTATCCACCATATCTGTTCCCTTAATATCTTTTAAACTTCGATCAGATCACCCCTTAACCTTCTAAACTCTAGAGAATACAACCCCAATTTGTGTAATCTCTCCTCATAACTTAACCCTTGAAGTCCGGGTATCATTCTAGTAAACCTACGCTGCACTCCCTCCAAGGCCAATATGTCCTTCCGAAGGTGCGGTGCCCAGAACTGCTCACAGTACTCCAGGTGCAGTCTAACCAGGGTTTTGTATAGCTGCAGCATAACTTCTGCCCCCTTGTACTCTAGTCCTCTAGATATAAAAGCCAGCATTCCATTAGCCTTCTTGATTATTTTCTGCACCTGTTCATGACACTTCAATGATGTATGTACCTGAACCCCTAAGTCCCTTTGGACATCCACTGTTTTTAACTTTTTACCATTTAGAAAGTACCCTGTTCTATCCTTTTTTGATCCAAAGTGGATGACCTCACATTTGTCTACATTGAATTCCATTTGCCACCGTTTTGCCCATTCATCTAATCTATCAATATCCCTTTGTAATTTTATGTTTTCATCAACACTGCTTACAATGCCACCAATCTTTGTGCCATCGGCAAACTTAGATATGAGACTTTCTATGCCTTCATCTAAGTCGTGAATAAATATTGTGAATAATTGAGGCCCCAAGACAGATCCCTGCGGGCTCCACTAGTCACTTCCTGCCAATGTGAGGACCTACCCATTATCCCTACTCTCTGTCGCCTTTCGCTCAGCCAACTTCCTAACCAAGTCCGCACTTTTCCCTCGATTCCATGGGCTTCTATCTTAGCTAACAGTCTCTTATATGGGACTTTATCAAATGCCTTCTGGAAGTCCATATAAATAACATCCATTGACAGTCCCCTGTCCACTACTTTAGTCACCTCTTCAAAAAATTCAATTAGGTTTGTCAGGCACGACCCACCTTTCACAAATCCATGCTGGCTCTCTCGGATTAATTGAAAATTTTCAAGGTGTTCAGTCACCCTATCCTTAATTATAGACTCCAGCAATTTCCCCACAACAGATGTTAGGCTAACTGGTCTATAATTCCCTGGTTTCCCCCTCCTTTCTTAAAAAGCGAAGTGACATGTGCAATTTTCCAATCTAGAGGGACAATTCCTGAATCTTGAGAACTTTGAAAGATTACAGTTAGGGCATCTGCAATGTGCTCACCTACTTCCTTTAAAACCCTGGGATGGAAACCAACTGGTCCTGGGGATTTGTCATTCTTTAGTGCTATTATTTTCTTCATTACTGTTGTTATACTTATGTTAATTTTATCGAGTCCCTGTCCCCGATTCAATATTAGTTTTCTTGGGATTTCCGGCATGCTATCCTCTTTTTCTACTGTAAATACTGACACAAAGTAATTATTCAACATGTCTGCCATTTCCCCATTGTCAATGACAATATCCCCACTTTCAGTTTTTAAGGGGCCAACACTGCTCCTGACCACCCTCTTTTTCCTAATATAACTATGAAAGTTCTTCGTATTGGTGGCCAGTGTGGGGCAGAGAGCCAGTGTGGAGCAGAGAACCAGAGGAGTGGGGCCGAGAGCCAGAGTGGGGCAGAGAGCCAGAGTAAGCCAGCGAGGAAGTGGGGTGATGACCCCAGCTGAGGAAGGGCGGGAGTCGGGGTGTGTGTGTTATTCAGAAAAGGCAGCTAAGATCTTGGAATCTGTCTGGGCTGACTAGTGGCAAATGAAGTTAAGTATGGGTGAAGTGCAAGGTACGTCATGTTGTAAAATTAGGAGGTAAATGTACTCCGTGGGTGGGATATAACTTGCCAAAGAGGAATATTTGAGTCCTCGAGGTGTCATTTGACTTGTCACTCACCGTTGCCAAACATTGCAAAACAAGGTCATGTCTGATCGACTTGGTTGGATTTTATGATGAAGTTATTCAGTTGGAGGTCTCATTGTACACTTGAGATTTCAGAAAACTTTAGACAAGGTGCCACACAATAGGCTCCTTGACTAAGATGGAGTCCTGTGGTAATGGCAGGCAGATCTCGAATTGGATAAGGAATTGATTTCATTCTCGTAGGAAGAAGGTTGTCATTAATCATGGTGGTTCTGCATGGAGACCAGTTACTAGTGGAGTCCCGCAGGAGTTGGTGAAAGGACCATTGCCCTTCACAATCTTTATTAATGATCTGGATGTAGAGGTTGGGGGAACTGTCCACAATTTCACGGATGAAACAAAGATTTTTGCTAATGTTAGGACCTTAGGTGAGGAAAAGCAATTACAATCTGATCTGGATGCAACGGGGGAATGAGCCCATGCCTAGCAGATGTCATTTAATATTGATAAATGTGGTGATATGCACGTGAGAAGGGTTAATGCCAAGAATGTGTGTTCCATGCAGGGTTCCGATCTGTTAAGTGGAAAATAAACCTGGATGTCATTGTACATGAATCTCTTATGGGTCATGACCAGTGCCGCAAGACTACAGCAAACGCTATTGATCATTGGGATGTATTACTAGGACAATTCAATTCAGAACAAAACACACCATACTGTCCTTGTAAAAGACCTTGAGAGGCCTCATCTAGAATACAGTGTCCAGTTTTGGTCCCCTTGCATGGTGGGTGAAATACAGGCCCTTTAATAGAGGAGAGCCAGTGGAATGATACCTAGCTTAAAGTTACCACGATAGGCTTAGAGAGCTGGGGCGTTTTACTCTAGGAAAGCAAAGACTTTGAGGTGGTTTGGTTCTTTAAAATAATGAAGGAACTCGACTGCATCCATGTGAATAGACTATTTGAGTTAGATAGGTTAGGGAGAACCAGCGGACATGAATATAAGTTACTAAGCCTAGAACTAGGTTAGATGGTCGGAGGTTTTTCTTTTTGCGGAGAGTCATTGACCTTTGGAACAAGTTGCCGGCTCGTGCAGTAAGTGTGGATTCATTGAAAACGTTTAATAGGGAGCTGGACAAGTTCCTGCTTGTGGTTAGTATCACAGGGTACAAGAGGTAGGTGGTCTTTGGGCTGTGATCTCCTGAAACTCATTTTGATCACCTTCAAGGGTCGGAGAGGAATTTCCCAGGTTTTTTCTCCCATAAATTGGCCTAGGATTCTTTGTCTTTTTTTTGGCATCTCCTCGGGGATTACACGGCTGTGGGTGGGTGGCAGGGGTTGATGTTAAGTTTCACCATGACTGTACGGGGCAGGCTCGATGAACCAGCCGGTCTTTTCTTATCTTTCATTTCCATACGTTGATAAACAGTGTAAGGCAGTGATAAAGGCAGTAAACAGGACGATGATGGGTTGTACTGGCAAATCAGTTGAGCTTCAATCAGATAAGTCATGCTGAAGCTGAACCGTACTCTTATCAGGCCGCACCTGGAGCATTGTGTATACTTCTTGTTGCCATGACATTAGGGGGCCTTTCAGGTTGCATAGGTGCTGGAAACGAGAAGAAGAAGCCTGAGACCTGATACCTAGTGTTAGAGGGAGCAGTTACGAGGAATGAATTTATAAACAGGGCCCTTCGTCCTCACAGAACGAGGTGTTAAGGGTACTTATTGAGATGGAGGAGGTGAAACTCTCAGATACATCAGGGCCGCAGGCCAAGAATGCACAGGTTGAGGGTTGTGAAGGGAAAGTTTGTCAATGACACCAGGGGTTAAATGCTGGACCCATTAGTAGGAAACTGTCGGGATTGCCATATCAAAACAATGAGATCAAATGGTCTGAAGGGCCTCTTTACCAGAAGCCATCCTGTTATTTACTGAAGACATCCCACAGATGTGTTAGCTTGGGCTGAGCTACAACTCAGGACTACATGCATGCTAAACAGCGGAAGCAACATGCTATAGACAGAGCGAAGCGATTCCACAACCAACGGATCAGATCAAAGCTCTGCAGTCCTGCCACATCCAGTCGTGAATGGTGGTGGACAATTAAACAACTAACGGGAGGAGGAGGCTCTGCAAACATCCCCATTCTCAATGATGGCGGAGTCCAGCACGTGAGTGCAAAAGACAAGGCTGAAGCGTTTGCAACCATCTTCAGCCAGAAGTGCCGAGTGGATGATCCATCTCAGCCTCCTCCTGATATCCCCACCATCACGGAAGCCAGTCTTCGGCCAATTCGATTCACTCCACGTGATATCAAGAAACGGCTGAGTGCACTGGATACAGCAAAGGCTATGGGCCCCGACAACATCCCAGCTGTAGTGCTGAAGACTTGTGCTCCAGAACTAGCTGCGCCTCTAGCCAAGCTGTTCCAGTACAGCTACAACACTGGCATCCACCCGACAATGTGGAAAATTGCCCAGGTATGTCCTGTCCACAAAAAGCAGGACAAATCCAATCCGGCCAATTACCGCCCCATCAGTCTACTCTCAATCATCAGCAAAGTGATGGAAGGTGTCGTCGACAGTGCTATCAAGCGGCACTTACTTACCAATAACCTGCTCACCGATGCTCAGTTTGGGTTCCGCCAGGACCACTCGGCTCCAGACCTAATTACAGCCTTGGTCCAAACATGGACAAAAGAGCTGAATTCCAGAGGTGAGGTGAGAGTGACTGCCCTTGACATCAAGGCAGCATTTGACCGAGTGTGGCACCAAGGAGCCCTAGTAAAATTGAAGTCAATGGGAATCAGGGGGAAAACTCTCCAGTGGCTGGAGTCATACCTAGCACAAACGAAGATGGTCGTGGTTGTTGGAGGCCAATCATCTCAGCCCCAGGACATTGCTGCAGGAGTTCCTCAGGGCAGTGTCCTAGGCCCAACCATCTTCAGCTGCTTCATCAATGACCTTCCCTCCATCATAAGGTCAGAAATGGGGATGTTCGCTGATGACTGCACAGTGTTCAGTTCCATTCGCAACCCCTCAGATAATGAAGCAGTCCGAGCCTGCATGCAGCAAGACCTGGACAAAATCCAGGCTTGGGCTCATAAGTGGCAAGTAACATTCGCGCCAGATAAGTGCCAGGCAATGACCATCTCCAACAAGAGAGAGTCTAACCACCTCCCCTTGACATTCAACGGCATTACCATCGCCGAATCCCCCACCATCAACATCCTGGGGGTCACCATTGACCAGAAACTTAACTGGACCAGCCACATAAATACTGTGGCTACAAGAGCAGGTCAGAGGCTGGGTATTCTGCGGCGAGTGACTCACCTCCTGACTCCCCAAAGCCTTTCCACCATCTACAAGGCACAAGTCAGGAGTGTGATGGAATACTCTCCACTTGCCTGGATGAGTGCAGCTCCAACAACACTCAAGAAGCTCGACACCATCCAAGATAAAGCAGCCCGCTTGATTGGCACCCCATCCACCACCCTAAACATTCACTCCCTTCACCACCGGCGCACTGTGGCTGCAGTGTGCACCATCCACAGGATGCACTGCAGCAACTCGCCAAGGCTTCTTCGACAGCACCTCCCAAACCCGCGACCTCTACCACCTAGAAGGACAAGGGCAGCAGGCGCATGGGAACAACACCACCTGCACGTTCCCCTCCAAGTCACACACCATCCTGGCTTGGAAATATATCGCCGTTCCTTCATTGTCGCTGGGTCAAAATCCTGGAACTCCCTTCCTAACAGCACTGTGGGAGAACCGTCACCACACGGACTGCAGCGGTTCAAGAAGGCGGCTCACCACCACCTTCTCGAGGGCAATTAGGGATGGGCAATAAATGCTGGCCTTGCCAGCGACGCCCACATCCCGTGAACGAATAAAAAAAAAATTTAAAAAAACTAAACTGTTCAATCAGGAAGTTCCAAGTTGCTAAATACATAGAAATATATAGAAGGTACATTCCCATGAGGGGGAAAGGTAGGGCAACCGAAACCAGAGCTGCCTGGATGACAAAAGAGATAGAGAGTAAGATAAAGCAGAAAAAGATGTCAGGTTGTTAATACAAGTGAGAACCAGGCTGAATATAGAAGGTACAGAGGAGAAGTGAAAAAGGAAATAAGAGGGGCAATGAGTGAGTATGAGAATAGACTGGCAGCTAATGTAAAAGGGAATCCAAAAGTCTTCTACAGGCATGTAAACAGTAAACAGGTGGTAAGAAGAGGGATGGGACTGATTAGGGACCAAAAAAGAGATCTACTCATAGAGGCAGAGGGCATGGCTGAGGTACTAAATGAGTACTTTGCATCTGTCTTTACAAAGGAAGAAGATGCTGCCAAAGTCACAATAAAAGAGGAGGTAGTTGGGATACTGGATGGGCTAAAAATTGATAAAGAGGAGGTACTAGAAAGGCTGGCTGTACTTAAAGTAGATAAGTCTTCAGGTACGGATGGGATGCATCCTAGGTTGCTGAGGGAAGTAAGGGTGGAAATTGCAGAGGTACTGGCCATAATCTTCCAATCCTCCTTAGATATGGGGGTGGTGCCAGAGGACTGGAGAATTGCAAATATTGGACCTTTCTTCAAAAAAGGTGTAAGGATAAACCCAGCAAATACAGGCCAGTCAGTTTAACCTCGGTGGAGGGGAAACTTTTAGAAACAATAATCCGGCACAGAATTAATAGTCACTTGGACAACTGGGGATTAATAAAGGAAAGCCAGCACGGATTTGTTAAAGACAAATCGTGTTTTACTAACTTGATTGCATTTTTTGATGAGGTAACAGAGAAGGGTGGTGAGGGCAATGAGGTTGATGTTGTGTATATGAACTTTCAAAAGGCATTTGATAAAGTGCCACATAATAGGCTTGTCAGCAAAATTTAATCCCATAGAACAAATGGGGCAGTGGCAGCATGGATACGAGATTAGCTAAGTGACAGGAAACAGAGAGTAGTTGTGAACGGTTGTTTTTCGGACTGGAGGGAGGTGTACAGTGGTGTTCCCCAGGGGTCAGTACTAGGACCACTGCATTTTTGATATGGGTGTACAGGGCACATTTTCAAAATTTGCAGATGACACACAAACTTGGAAGTGTAGTAAACAGTGAGGAGGATCATAATAGATTTCAAGAGGATATAGACAGGCTGGTGGAATGGGCGGACACATGGCAGATGAAATTTAATGCAGAGAAGTGTGAAGTGATACATTTTGTCAGGAAGAGGAGAGGCAATACAAACTAAATGGTACAATTCTAAAGGGGGTGCAGGAACAGAGAGACCTGGGGGTATATGTGCACAAATCTTTGAAGGTGGCAGGTCAGGTTGAGAAAGCGGTTAAAAAAGCATACAGGATCCTGGGCTTTATAAATAGAGGCATAGAGTACAAAAGCAAGGAAGTTATGATGAACCTTTATAAAACACTGATTCAGCCACGACTGGGGTATTGTGTCCAATTCTGGGCACCGCACTTTAGGAAGGATGTGAAGGCCTTAGAGAGGGTGCAGAAAAGATTTACTAGAACGGTACCAGGGATGAGGGACTTCATTTATGTGGATAGACTGGAGAAGCTGGGGTTGTTCTCCTTAGAGCAGAGAAGGTTGAGAGGAGATTTGATAGAGGTGTTCAAAATCATGAAGGGTTTAGATAAAGTAAATAAAGAGAAACTGTTCCCATTGGCGGAAGGGTCGAGAACCAGAGGACACAGATTTAAGGTGATTGGTGAAAGAACCAAAGGCGATGTGAGGAAAAACATTTTTACGCAGCGAGTAGTTATGATCTATAAGGTGCTGCCTGAAAGGATGGTGGCGGCAGATTCAATCGAGGCTCACTCTACCGCAAGCCCACGGACAACCTCACGATGCTCCACTTTTCCAGCTTCCATCCTAACCACGTCAAAGAGGCCATCTGCTATGGACAGGCCCTGTGAATACACAGGATCTGCTCAGATGAGGAGGAACGCGATGGACACCTACAGACGCTGAAAGACGCCCTCATAAGAACGGGATATGACGCTCGACTCGTCGATCGACAGTTCCGACGGGCCACAGCGAAAAATCGCATCGACCTCCTCAGAAGACAAACACGGGACACAACCAATAGAGTACCCTTCGTCGTCCAGTACTTTCCCGGAGCGGAGAAACGACGCCATGTTCTCCGCAGCCTTCAACATGTCATCGATGACGACGAACACCTCGCTAAGGCCATCCCCACGCCTCCACTACTCACCTTTAAACAGCCACCTAACCTCAAACAGACCATCGTTCGCAGCAAATTACCCAGCTTTCAGGAGAACAGCGTCCACGACACCACACAACCCTGCCACAGCAACCTCTGCAAGACATGCCAGATCATCGACACAGATACCACCATCACACGAGAGGACACCACCCACCAGGTGCATGGTTCATACTCCTGTGACTCGGCCAACGTTGTCTACCTCATACGTTGCAGGAAAGGATGTCCCGGAGCATGGTACATCGGCGAGACCATGCAAACACTGCGACAACGGATGAACGGACACCGCGCAACAATCGCCAGACAGGAGGGTTCCCTCCCACTCGGGGAACACTTCAGCAGTCATGGACATTCAGCCTCCGATCTTCGGGTAAGCGTTCTCCAAGGCGGCCTTCGAGACACACGACAACGCAAAATCGTCGAGCAGAAATTGATAGCCAAGTTCCGCACCCATGAGGACGGCCTCAACCGGGATATTGGGTTCATGTCACACTACATGTAACCCCACCAGCGAAAAAAAGTTATCTGTTTTTAATACAACTGGTCATTCTCTCTCTCTCTCTGCCTTTCGGGTGTCTCTCTCTCTCTCTCTCTGTCTTTGTGTTGTGACCGTTTGTGTATTCAGTAGTCTTGTATGTAATGTTTCTCTGTCTGAACACCATCCACTCCTTTGATTGCTTTGATTATATCTCTGCTGAGGTGTGATAACGGGCAGTTGGAAAGATTACCTGTAATCACCAGGCATTGTTCTCTGACTATATATGCTGTGCCTTTATGGAATCCTACACTCACCTGACGAAGGAGGAAGCCTCCGAAAGCTTGTGATTTCAAATAAAGCTGTTGGACTATAACCTGGTGTTGTAAGACTCCGTATATTCAAATAAGTACCTAAAGGGAAAAAATTTGCAGGGCTATGAGGAATGAACAGGGGAATGGGACTAACTGGATTGCTCTTACAAAAAGCTGACAGGAGCTCGATGGGCCAAATGGCCTCCTCTGTGCTGTAACCATTGATTGATTCTATGATTGTAAGGTGTAATACAGTAAAAAGCCAGTCGGCCCAACCAGTTTGTGTTGGCATTTACATAGAATTATAGAATTACATAGAGGTTACAACACAAAATCAGGCCATTCAGACCAACCTGCCTGTGTCGAGCAAATACTTCGAATCACATTTCCCCGCCCTGTTCCCATCTCCATTCATCCTTCACCCACCTATCCAATCCCATCTTGAATGTTGACATAGTTTCTGCCTCAACCACTAACCTGGAAGTGAATTTCACAACCTCACTGTGTGTGAAGAACTTTGTCCTTCTGTTCTAAACCTCATAGAATCGTACAGCACAGAAGGAGGCCATTTGGCCCGTCATGACTGTATTGGCTTTTTGAAAGAGCTAGCAAATTAGTCCCACTCCCCTGCTTTTTCCCCATACCACTGCAAATCTTTCCTTTTCAAGTGTTTATCTAATTCCCTTTTGAAGGTTAATATTGAATCTGTTTCCACCATCATCAGCCAGTGCATTCCAGATCATAACAACCCGCTGCATTAAAAATATTTCTCCTCATCGCGCTCTGGTTCTTTTACCAATTATCTTAAATCTGTATTCCTCTGGTTACCAACCTCTTACATTTAATCTTGTATCTATGGCGCCTCTGATACAACAGCTCCCAAATTTTAAATTGGACAAGTCTGCGTCCAACAGAAGTGTCCAAACATTGTGCTAATTTGTATAATTCGCGCAATGGCATTCTCATGATCCAGTAAAAGGTGGACCAGAGGACCTTTTGTCAAGAATGCAAGGCCCCAGAGTCTTTTCTTTTCTTTTGTTGCTGTAACTTTGCAAACAACATTCACCTGCTCTGACATCTCTTCCCGTGCGACTGCCACTGCGTTTTGTTGTGAAAGATGCCCCTCGTGGCCCAAGATGGCCGACCTCCTTGCCTGCACCTCTTCCAACCTGGCTCCCAACGCTCTGTCAGTGGGCCGGAACGCCAGGAATTGTCAGACGTTGTACTCATTTTCCAACATTTTCACCAAAGCTGCCCTCCAAACCAATCCTGCTTGTGCCCCACAGGAAACACGAGCGCGGCTTTATAGTGCCGTAGCTGCAGTCTTACGGTTTTAAAACACATCCGGTCCAACGTGCAAAATCTGGAGAGGTCCCCTTAAAGAGTCGGTGGTACGAAGTGCCACTGCGTCGGGAATATGCTGGGAACACTCCAGGAATGCAGTTTCAGGCCCAAAGGCATTCACTGTCAGCCATGGCTCAGTGGTATCACTCTCACCTTCTGAGTCTGAAGATTGTGGGTTCAAGTCCCACTCCAGAGACTTGAGCACAAAATCTAGGCTGACACCCCAGTGCAGTACTGAGGGAGTGCTGCACTGTCGGAGGTGCCGTCTTTCAGATGAGACATTAAACCGAAGCCCTGTCTGCCCTTTCAGGTGGACATAAAAGATCCCACAGCACTATTTGGAGAAGAGCAGGGGAGTTCTCTCCATATCCTGGTTGATATTTATCCCTCAGCCAACATCATTAAAACAGATGATCTGGTCATTATCTCATTGTGGGAGCTTACTGTGTGCACATTTCTGGTGGGAAGCCTCGCCTGTGGGCAGCGCACATTGGGAACACGGGCAGGCGATGGGCGATGCTCCCCCATTAAACTTGGACTTTGATTCCCCTTTGTTGCCAATCAACCAAGGAAAGCTGGTGAGCCAGACCAACCTATGTATTAAAATAAATACACTTCTTCCATCCAGCTGTGCAATAGTGGACTTTGACCCCAATTATAGCTGTTGTACAGATAAGGATGCAAATTAACCTCACTGTATTTTAACCTGCCTCATATACTGTTATGTTAACAGTGTAAAAAGTGGTAAAAGGCTCCTTGTGCGCTATCACTTTAAACTCCATGTCCCACCCTGCCGATTGAAATTCCCTTCCTCCCCACCTACCAGGACTGAGGCCTACTGGAACCCATCACAGGTGGTGCATAAAAGGCCTTCGACAAGTTAGCGCCCCAGTGAGCAGTGCACTGTAATCAATCAAAGTGCCGTCAGTCTCTGTGCAACTGAAATTCTTCAGACCCCTGCACTCCCTTCCCCCTCACGCATTCAGAAGGACATAGCAGCAGGAATGGTCACCCAATAGGCATATCCCTGTCCTGTATAACAATCGAAGAGGACGAGGAGCAGCAGAGGCAGGAGCTTCTGAGAATACAGAAATCACTAAAAGCTACTGGACAGGTACAAAAAAATAATTTAAAAGGCTCATGGAATGTTATCCTTTATCTCAAGAGGGCTGGAATACAAAGGGGTGGAAGTGATGTTACAGCTGTACAGAGCCCTGGTTAGACCCCATCTGGAGACTGCATTCAGTTCTGGGCACCGCACCTCAGGAAGGATATATTGGCCTTGGAGAGGTTGCAGCGCAGATTCACCAGAATAATACCAGGAAGAGCTGTGACTCCAGGAAGAGCTGGTATTTATACAGCACCTTATCACAACCTCAGGATATCTCAAACATTCACGGCCAATGAATTTCAATTGAAGTGTAGTCACTGTTGTTCTGTTGGCAAACAAAGCAGCCAATTTGCCCACAGCAAGCTCCCACAAACAATGAGATGAGTACCCAGTTAATCTGTTTTTTTAGAGCTGTTGTTTGAGGAGGGAACATTGCCCTGGACTCCGGGAGAACTCTGGGGTCATCTTCGAACAGTGTCGTAGGATCCTTAATATCCAACTCAACCACCAGAACAGGCGGATGGGCCTTGGTTTAACACCTCGATCTAAAAGATGTGATATTATGGGTTGTGTGTTTGGCATGCAACCTTTCTGTGGAAAAGCAGTTTAATTTTTAAATGGATATAGTGATAGTGAGATTGTCACTAGATTTCAGCCTGGTATCGGTTGACGTTGAGACCATAAAGGTTGAATTCCACAGTTCCAGCGAGCATTCCGTGGAAAATCCGGGGTACACAGGCCATGATATCCTGTGAAGATTTCCTGGGAGCCCAGTACTGTCAATCACGGCTTCGTTTTGCAGGATCATGGGGGCAACTCTCACAATTTGTCCCATTTGCCCGTATTGGATGAGCAGGCTGACATGCGGGCAGATGGGTGGATGAATGGACGGACGGGCAGATGGGCAGGCAGACGGGAGGATGGGCGAGCGGGCAGGCAAACCGGTGGGTGGGCGGGCGGTGGGCGGTGAGGGGAGCCATCGCACTGTCTGCCCATTACCAACAATGTGAGGCCCAAACCATTTTCAAGTTCAGGGTTTCATTTGTATTGGGTCTATGAGCTGCTGAGCGCTCAGTGAGTGCTGACGTAGGAACATAGGAACAGGAGGAGGCCATTCAGCCCCACAACCTGTTCCACCATTCAATTAGATCATAGGCTACTCTGTATCTTAACTCCATCTACCTGCCTTGGTTCCGTAACCCTTTATACCCTTACCCAACAAAAATCTATCAATCTCAGTTTTGAAATTTTCAGTTGACCCCCAGTCTTAACAGCTTTTTGGGGGAGAGAGTTCCAGATTTCCATTCCCCTTTGTGTGAAGAAGTGCTTCCTGATATCACTCCTGAACGGTCTAGCTCTAATTTTAAGGTTAATGTCCCCTTGTTCTGGACTCTCCCACAAGAGGAAATAGTTTCTCTCTATCCACCCTTTCAAATCCTTTAATCATCTTAAACATCTCAATTGGGTGATGGCAATTCGGGGGGTAAGGGGGAGCAGGAAATCCGACAGCTCCATAGCAGAACGGAGCAGGAAAAAACTATGAGGGTGGGGGAAAAGCACTTCAGAGGGGCCCACTGAGTGGTCCATAGCTGGCCACAGTACTTTGTTGGAGACTAGAGAAGCATTCCTGCTCCTCCTGGCTCCACACAAAAATATGCGGATTTTTTTTTTAGTGGCTGTTTTGTGAGTGGCCTCCAGCTGCCCCTTTATGACCCGCTGGTTAGGGCACTCGAGGCCTAGCCCAAAGAGTGCAGTGTGCCTGGTGCGTGCTTCATCCATTGGCACTGAACATTGCAATCGGGGGCCGATGGCCCGTGTAGAATCATAGAATCATAGAATCATAGAAGTTTACAACATGGAAACAGGCCCTTCGGCCCAACATGTCCATGTCGCCCAGTTTATACCACTAAGCTAGTCCCAATTGCCTGCACTTGGCCCATATCCCTCTATACCCATCTTACCCATGTAACTGTCCAAATGCTTTTTAAAAGACAAAATTGTACCCGCCTCTACTACTGCCTCTGGCAGCTCGTTCCAGACACTCACCACCCTTTGAGTGAAAAAATTGCCCCTCTGGACCCTTTTGTATCTCTCCCCCTCACCTTAAATCAATGTCCCCTCGTTATAGACTCCCCTACCTTTGGGAAAAGATTTTGACTATCTACCTTATCTATGCCCCTCATTATTTTATAGACTTCTATAAGATCACCCCTAAACCTCCTACTCTCCAGGGAAAAAAGTCCCAGTCTATCTAACCTCTCCCTATAAGTCAAACCATCAAGTCCCGGTAGCATCCTAGTAAATCTTTTCTGCACTCTCTCTAGTTTAATAATATCCTTTCTATAGTATTCCAAGTGTGGCCTTATTAATGTCTTGTACAACTTCAACAAGACATCCCAACTCCTGTATTCAATGTTCTGACCAATTAAACCAAGCATGCCGAATGCTTTCTTCACCACCCTATCCACCTGTGACTCCACTTTCAAGGAGCTATGAACCTGTACTCCTAGATCTCTTTGTTCTATAACTCTCCCCAACGCCCTACCATTAACGGAGTAGGTCCTGGTCCGATTCGATCTACCAAAATGCATCACCTCACATTTATCTAAATTAAACTCCATCTGCCATTCATCGGCCCATTGGCCCAATTTATCAAGATCCCGTTGCAATCCTAGATAACCTTCTTCACTGTCCATAATGCCACCAATCTTGGTGTCATCTGCAAACTTACTAACCATTCCTCCTAAATTCTCATCCAAATCATTAATATAAATAACAAATAACAGCGGACCCAGCACCGATCCCTGAGGCACACCGCTGGTCACAGGCCTCCAGTCTGAAAAACAACCCTCTACAACCACCCTCTGTCTTCTGTCGTCAAGCCAATTTTGTATCCAATTGGCTACCTCACCTTGGATCCCGTGAGATTTAACCTTATGTAACAACCTACCATGCGGTACCTTGTCAAAGGCTTTGCTGAAGTCCATGTAGACCACGTCTACTGCACAGCCCTCATCTATCTTCTTGGTTACCCCTTCAAAAAACTCAATCAAATTCGTGAGACATGATTTTCCTCTCACAAAACCATGCTGACTGTTCCTAATCAGTCCCTGCCTCTCCAAATGCCTGTCGATCCTGTCTCTCAGAATACCCTCTAACAACTCACCCACTACAGATGTCAGGCTCACCGGTCTGTAGTTCCCAGGCTTTTCCCTGACGCCCTTCTTAAACAAAGGCACAACATTTGCTACCCTCCAATCTTCAGGCACCTCACCTGTCGCGGTGGATGATTCAAATATCTCTGCTAGGGGACCCGCAATTTCCTCCCGAACCTCCCATAACGTCCTGGGATACATTTCATCAGGTCCCGGAGATTTATCTACCTTGATGCGCGTTAAGACTTCCAGAACCTCCCTCTCTGTAATATGTACACTCCTCAAGACATTTATTTCCCCAAGTTCCCTAACATCCATGCCTTTCTCAACCGTAAATACTGATGTGAAATATTCATTCAGGATCTCACCCATCTCTTGTGGTTCCGCACATAGATGACCTTGTTGATCCTTAAGAGGCCCTGCTCTCTCCCTAGTTACTCTTTTGCCCTTTATGTACTTGTAGAAGCTCTTTGGATTCTCCTTTGCCTTATCTGCCAAAGCAATCTCATGTCCCCTTTTTGCCCTCCTGATTTCTCTCTTAACTCTACTCCGGCAATCTCTATACTCTTCAAGGGATCCACTTGATCCCAGCTGCCTATGCATGTCATATGCCTCCTTCTTCTTTTTGACTAGGGCCACAATCTCCCGAGTCATCCAAGGTTCCCTACTTCTACCAGCCTTGCCCTTCACTTTATAAGGAATGTGCTTACCCTGAACCCTGGTCAACACACTTTTGAAAGCCTCCCACTTACCAGACGTCCCTTTGCCTGCCAACAGACTCTCCCAATCAACTTCTGAAAGTTCCTGTCTAATACCATCAAAATTGGCCTTTCCCCAATTTAGAATTTTAACTTTTGGGCCAGACCTATCCTTCTCCAGAGCTATCTTAAAACTAATGGAATTATGATCACTGGTCCCAAAGTGATCCCTCACTAACACTTCTGTCACCTGCCCTTCCTTATTTCCCAAGAGCAGGTCAAGTTTTGCCCCCTCTCTAGTCGGGCCATCCACATACTGAATGTAGCACCTGATTTACGTGATGAAGTAGGCTGGGGCCTGTTTTGGGTGTGATCACTGGACGCCCATTTGCAGGCTCGCCTGAAAATGGCATTGGGTGGATCTCAAGCGGGCAATGGATGGGCGGTTTATTATTTTCTTCAATGTCGGCTGCCCCCCTTTTCCAGCATGAACGGGGCGGGCGAGAGTTGAAAATCTGCCCTCTCTTTAGGCAGGAATGACTGTTGCCCGAGTTAGTGCAAAAATGCTTAACAGACTCGAATCAAGTTACTCTCTCCATTATTTTACGGCAGTTTATTTTCAAACGGGTTTAAGAACTCTAATAAAATAGCGGAGAGAGGGATTTTGTTCCAAGCACGTTAGGCGTTCATACATTGGCAGTTAGTTCCATGGTCCAGGCAAAAACCAGAACAAAACTCTCGAAACAGATTTCACTGAGACAGCAGAATTTCTATGGTGTAGATCTAGGCAGCTGCTCCAACTGATTCAAAGAGAACTCTGATAGTCCCCATCTGCAGGATGAGAGAGTGACTACAGAGGAACATTAGGACCAGGAGGAGGCCATTCAGCCCCTCAGGCCTGCTCCACCATTCAATTAGATCATGGCTGACCTGCACCTCAACTCCATTTTCCCTCCTTTGCTCGATATCCCTCGATACCCTTACCCAACAAAAATCTATCAATGTCAGTCCTGAAAGCTCCAATTGTCCCCCAGCGTCCACAGCCCGTTTTGGAGGAAGAGAGTTCCAGATTTCCCACTACCCTTTGTGTGAAAAACAGAGATATCTCATACCTATTTGAAATGGGTCCTCAGGTGTCCTTGCTGGATGTCCCGATAGGTCAATGAGTGAGAAGATGCAGTCCTGAGCCGTGCAACTGAGGAAGCAGCTAGGTTTCATCCCTGGGCCATTGATAAATTATCTGTTCTCCCTCGAGGGGAGTGTGAGGGGCACTGCAATCTGAGTTGAGGGAATGAAAAAAAATCAATCAGAATTCCTGTCCCCTAATTGTCATTCAGTGACTCCTGGCATAATCACAGGATAGGACAGGTGGCAGAAAGGCACTGATATTGCTGAATGTCACTGAAATCTGGAGCATGAAACAAGATCTGCTGTGCTGATTAAAGGTTTTTCAGATGTACTGACTGAACAATTCTCAAGGTCATAACTAGAGTGTATCAGAATTGATGCACCAAGTGTAAACATAAAGGCCTACTTAGTATAATTAACATTATCCTCCCTGAAAAGGGCATAACATAAGGGCTAGAACAGAGTTCAGATATTTGGGTGGTGCCACAAAGCATGAGAACAAATCTCAAGGGCCTTACGAATGGGAACATAACCTTAATGGTGTTCGGCACTTAGATATACTCCCAGCCATTGGCTTCAAAGCAACTTTGAGCAGTGCCCTGTGCTTTTCCTTTACCAAGTTTCTCCATACCACTTTCGTTCTGCGGTTTCCATATCTTCAGCTAGAGCTGCCATATCTTCTGTTAGGGCTGCCATGTTTTCTCTTAGAGCTGCTATATCTCCAATTAGAGCTGCCATATCTTCTGCCATGACTGCCATATCTTCTGTTAGGGCAGCCATATCTTCTGTTAGGACTGCCAAACCTCTGTTCACACTGTCATACCTTCAGCTAGGACTGCCATATCTTCTGTTAGAACTGCCATGTTTTCTGCTGGAACTGCCATATCTACCACTGGATAGCCATATCTCTGTTAGAACATCAATATCTTCTACCAGGACTGCCATATCTTTTGCTAGGACTGCCTTATCTTCTGCTGGGACTGCCATATCCTCTGCTTGAGCTACCATATCTTCTGTTAGAACAATCATATCTCTGTTAGAAATGCCATGTCTTCTTTTAGAGCTGCCATATCTTCTGTTAGGACTGCCATATCTCTGTTAGAACATCAATATCTTTTGTTAGGGCTGCCATATCTCTGTTAAAACTGCCATATCTTCTGATAGGACTGCCATATTCTCCGTTAGGACTCCCATATCTCTGCTTGAACTGCCATATCTTCAGCTGGGACTGCCACATCTCCTGCTGGGACTGTTATATCTTCTGTTAGGACTGCCCTATCTCTGCTGGAAATGCCACATCTTCTGTTAGGGCTGCCACATCTTCTATTAGGACTGCCACATCTTCTGCTAGGACTTCCATATGTTCTGTTAGGGCAGCCATATCTTCAGTTAGAACTGCCATATCTTCTGTTGGGACTGCCATATCTTCTGTTAGGACTGCCATATCTTCTGTTAGAGCTGCCATATCTCTGCTTGAACTGCCATATCTTCAGCTGGGACTGCTATATCTTCTGTTAGGACTGCCCTATCTCTGCTGGAAATGCCACATCTTCTGTTAGGACTGCCATATCTTCTGCTAGGACTGCCATATCATCTGCTAGGACTGCCATATCATCTGCTAGGACTGCCATATGTTCTGCCAAGGCTGCAACATCTTCTGTTAGGTCTGTCATATAATCAGATGGGCCAACCATATCTTCTGTTATGACTACCATATCGTCTGTTAGGACTGCCGTATCTTCTGTTAAGACTGCCATATCATCTGTTAGGACTGACGTATCTCTGTTAGAACTGCCACATCTTTTGTTAGGACTGCCAAACCTCTGTTCGCACTGCCATACCTTCAGCTAGGGCTGCCATATCTTCTGTTAGGACTGCTATATCTTCTGTTAGAGCTGCCATATTTTCTGCTGGAACTGCCATATCTTCCACTGGATGGCCAGATCTCTGATAGAACATCAATATCTTCTACTAGGACTGCCATATCTTTTGCTTTATCTTCTGTTAAGACTGCCATATCCCCTGCTAGGACTGCCATATCTTCTGTTAGGGCTCCCATATCTTCTGCTAGGGTTGCCATATCTTCTGTTATGACTGCTATATATTCTGTTAGGCCTGCCATATCCTCTATTCGCACTACCAAATGTCTGTTAGAACCATCATATCTTCTGTTAGGACTGCCATATCCTCTGTTGGGACCACCACATCTCTGCTTGAACTGTCATATCTTCAGCTGGGACTGCCATATTTCCTGCCAGGACTGCCATATCTTCAGTTAGGACTACAATATCTGTATTAGAGCTGCCACATCTTCTGTTAGGACTACCATATCTCTGTTAGAACTGCCTTATCTTCTTTTAGTATTGCCATATCTTCTGCCAGGGCTGCCACATCTTCTGTTAGGACTGTCATATTTTCTATTAGGACTGCCATAATCTCAGTTAGAACATCAATATCTTCTGTTAGGACTGCCATATCTTCTACTAGGACTGCCATATCTCTGTTAGATCATCAATATCCTCAGCTAGGGCTGCCATATCCTCTGTTAGGACTGCCATCTCTTCTGCTGAACTGCCATATTTTCTGGTTGGACAGCCATATCTTCTGTTAGTACTGCCATATCTCTGTTAGCGCTGCCATATATTCTGCTAGGGCTGCCATATCTTCCGTTAGGACTGCCATATCTTCTGTTAGGTCTGCCATATCTTTAGTTAGTGCTACCATATCTTCTGTTAGAACAATTATATCTTCTGTTAGAGCTGCCATAACCTCTGTTAGGACTGCCATATCCTTTGTTTGAACCACCATACGTTCTGTAAGAGCTGCTATATATTCTGTTACGACTGCCATATCTCTTAGAGTTGCCATATCTTCTGTTAGAGCAGCTTTATCTTCAGTCAGGACAACTATATCTCCTGTTGGAACTGCCATATCTTCTGTTAGGACTGCTATATCTCCTGTTGGAGCTTCCATATCTTCCGTTGGGCCTGCCATATCTTCTGTTAGGACTGCCATATCTTCTGCTAGGACTGCCATATTTTCTGCTGGGACTGCCATATCTTCTGTTAGGACTGCCATATCTTCAGATGGGCCAACCATATCTTCTTTTGGGACTGCCATATCTTCTGCTAGTACTGCCATATCCTCTGCTAGAGCTGCCTTATCTTCTGCTCAGGCTGTCATGCCTTCTGTTAGGACTGCCATATCTTCTATTAGACTGCCATAGCTCTGTCAGAATATCAATATCTTCTGTTAGGACTGCCATATCGTCTGTGAAAACTGCAATATGTTCTCTTAGGGCTGTTATATCTTTGTTCAAGCTGACATACTTCTGCTAGGGCTACCATTTCTTCTGTTAGAACTGCCATATCCTCTGCTAGAGCTGCCATATCTTCTGTTAGACTACCATAGGAGTGGGAGGAGGCAGATGTGGAGTATAAACACCATCACAGACCAGCTAGGCCAAATGTCCTGATTCTGTGCTGCAGTTTCTATGCAAATCTACGTAATCCTGTCCTCACCCAACATTTGCACCCGTGTATTTCCCAGTAGAGGGGGCACTGGATCACGATTGAGGAGCATGTCACTGATTTAAGGTATCAGCTTGGCTCAGTTTATAGCTTTCTCACTTCTGCGTCAGAGGGGCATGGGTTTGAGTCCCACTCAAGAATTTGAGCAAATGATCTAGGCTGACACTTCAGAGAAGTACTAAGGGAACACTGCATGTTAGAGGTGTACCCTTTGGATGATATGTTCTGCCTACCTATTCCTGATGCTATGGCACTATATTTTTGACAGCAGGAATTTCACCTGTTGTTTTGGCCAACATTTCTCAACCACCACCAAAAGGCAGGTCATTCATCTCATTGCTATTTGTGGGATCTTGCTGTAAGTAAGACACATTTGCCTGCCTTCAGCCGTCTAGGCACTAAGCTGTGGAATTTCCTCCCCAATCTCTTCGTCTTTCCAGCTCTCTCTCCACCTTTAAGACCCTCCTTAAAACCTACCTCTTTGACCAAGCATTTGGTCACCCATTCTGATGTCTCCTTATTTAGTTCTGTGTCAATTCTTGTCTGATTACGCTCCCGTGAAGTGCCTTGGGACATTTTCCTATGTTAAAGGCGCTATATAAATGCAAGTTGTAGATGTTATTGCTGTTAACACCAGTCATTGCCCTTGAAAGTAATTCATTCACTGTCTTTGAAGTCCACTGATGAGACGTTTCTGAGAGATGTGATAAGGAGCTATATGAATGGAAGTCTTTCTGATCTGATTTTTCCTCTCCCAAACCCGACTCATGGTGAAAACAGTTCTAGGATCCCTGGTGCCATAACGGCTGAGATCAGCAAATTCAGCACAGGCCAAGGATTGAATCTGGGATTTCAGGTCAGTATGGCTCAAATCTATGCCGGGCAGTGTACTTACTCCAGGGCCTACAAGTTTAAATCCTTAACTATCAAAACATCTCCCTATCTCTGGAGCCTCCTCCAGCCCTATAGCTCTCTGAGAACTCTGAGTTCCTCCAACTCTGACCTCTTGTCCATCACCCACTTCCTTCATCTCACCATTGGCGGCCATGCCTTCAGCTGTCCAGGCTCTAAGCTCTGGAGTTCCCTCCCTAGACCTCTCCGCCTCTCTACCTCTCTCTCCTCCTTGACGATGCTCCTTAAAACCTAGCTCTTTGACGAAGCGTTTGGTCACCTGTCTTAATGTCTCCTTTTTTGGCTCGGTGTCAATTTTTGTCTGATGGGCCTCCTGTGAAACACCTTAGAACACTTTACTACATTAAAGGTGTTGTATAAATGCATGTCTTTGTTGTTAATGAAAAATAATAAACTCTCGACATCCGTTTCTTGTTTTATGATACTTATTCATATATCGTAAATTAAAAGGTGGCTGGGGGTGAGTTATAAAATAAAAGAGAAGTAATGTAACACATGACTCATTTAAAAGCAAACATTTTTGATTTTCTACTTGCGATATTGAACTGTGTGCATTTATAAAGAATAATTGACACTTTGGAGTATTTATAAAGTGATGATTGCTTTGAACTGTTTTTGATGAAGCAGTAAACCATGAGCATTTATAACAGTTGGCTAAACCTTCGGCTGAAATTACAGCTGAAATTCTCTCCCAAGTCTTGATAATATATTCCATTAAATCGATAAGTGGTAGCTTTATTCCATTTTGGGCCAGACAGCTGATTTACTTTGACTGAGTAAATCAAATTCCTTTTTTGTTATGTGGCATTCCAGGATTTTGAACTGTTATTTTGGGGATTACATTCCACGATCCCATCCATCTATAATCAGGCCCGTTGGTTTAAAGTGACTGAATAATTCAAATTCAATTTTTTATTACAAGGGCTTTTGGGATTTTTAACCAGTGTTTAGGGGGGGATTGTATTCTGCAATTTTCTCTATTTTCCATGAAAATTACGATGTTGGGTGCATTTTTTTTTGGAATATATCTGCATTGTAGGTGTCAGCCTTGGCTCAGTGGTTGTACCTCTGAGTCATTAGGTTGTGGGTTCAAGCCCCACTCCAGAGACTTAAGCATGTAATGTAAACCGAGACTCCAGTGCAGTACTGAGGGAGTGCTGCACTGTCGGAGGGTCAGTACTGAGGGAGCGCTGCACTGTCGGAGGGTCAGTACTGAGGGAGCGCTGCACTGTCAGAGGGTCAGTACTGAGGGAGTGCTGCACTGTCGGAGGGACAGTACTGAGGGAGCGCTGCACTGTCGGAGGGTCAGTACTGAGGGAGCGCTGCACTGTCGGAGGGTCAGTACTGAGGGAGCGCTGCACTGTCGGAGGGTCAGTACTGAGGGAGCGCTGCACTGTCGGAGGGTCAGTACTGAGGGAGCGCTGCACTGTCGGAGGGTCAGTACTGAGGGAGCGCTGCACTGTCGGAGGGTCAGTACTGAGGGAGCGCTGCACTGTCGGAGGGTCAGTACTGAGGGAGCGCTGCACTGTCGGAGGGTCAGTACTGAGGGAGCGCTGCACTGTCGGAGGGTCAGTACTGAGGGAGCGCTGCACTGTCGGAGGGTCAGTACTGAGGGAGCGCTGCACTGTCGGAGGGTCAGTACTGAGGGAGCGCTGCACTGTCGGAGGGTCAGTACTGAGGGAGCGCTGCACTGTCGGAGGGTCAGTACTGAGGGAGCGCTGCACTGTCGGAGGGTCAGTGCTGAGGGAGCGCTGCACTGTCGGAGGGTCAGTACTGAGGGAGCGCTGCACTGTCGGAGGGTCAGTACTGAGGGAGCGCTGCACTGTCGGAGGGTCAGTACTGAGGGAGCGCTGCACTGTCGGAGGGTCAGTACTGAGGGAGCGCTGCACTGTCGGAGGGTCAGTACTGAGGGAGTGCTGCACTGTCGGAGGCCAAGTCACTGAATATATTTAAGAAGGAGATAGATAGATAGATTTCTAGACACAAAAGGCATCAAGGCGTATGGGGAGAGAGCGGGAATATGGTATTGAGATAGAGGATCGGCCGTGATCATATTGAATGGTGGAGCAGGCTTGAGTGGCGTACTCCTGCTCCTATTTTCTATGTTTCTATGTCTTTCGGATGAGATGTCAAACCAAGGCCCCATCTGTCCTTTCAAAAGAAGAGCAGGGGAGTTCTCCCCCGGTGTCCTGACCAATATTTATCCCTTAACCAACATCAATAAAACAGATTATCTGGTCATGATTGTATTGCTGTTTGTGGGACCTTGCTGTGTGCAAATTGGCTGTCGCGTTTCCTACAACAGTGAGGACACTTCAGAAAGTACTTCATTGGCTGTAAAACGCTTTGGGATGTCCTGAGCTCATGAAAGGTGCTATATAAATGCAAGTCTTTCTTTCAATGTTACTATATTCAAATTGGAGGATTTATTTGACCGTGACCTAATCATTGAAAATTTAACAAAAAATAATTAGCAGGAACTAATCGTCAGGGTATAACACCAACTGTGTTCAAATTTCGGACAGGTAGGCTTGTAGGATCATGAGCCACTCAGAAAAGACAATGCTTATTCTCTTTTTACACATCACTGTTACAGAGAAACAGATGAATTGAATATTGGATTTCCTGCACCATGCTTTTTATTGCAAAACGAAAGCGATTATTTCTACAATTAATTCAAACATTATTTGCATGTTTTAACGAAATCATTTTGCATTATTTATTTAGTGCTGGCTTCACAGTAATTGACGACAAAACTTTAAACCAGAATTTTAAAATTATTTTTTAAAAACTATTTACTTTGAGTGCGAACTAGACAATGACAGGATTTGGGGGTCGCAACTGTATGAAGTTCTACACAGAGTTAAGAGAGAGGTTAGCAGCGTGAGATGAAGGAGGGTCAGACTTGGCTCCTGGAACTGGAGGAAGATCTGAGTTTGGAAAGTGACCTCGCGGTGACGTGACTTGAGTTTGCAAACTCCACCCAACACCCAGACACACAGAGAGAGAGAGAGAGAGAGCCCAAACATGGCGTTAGAGCGGCTTCCTCAAGACTGATCGGAGGGGGAGAGGAGAGTGGGTGAAGGAGAAGGTGAAAGAAAGGACCATGTAAACACTCATCAGACTGCTCCTGAAACCAGAGGGAGAGACAGAGTCGACGGGAACTGTAGGCGAAAGATGCAATAAGAGAGAGAGAGAGAAAAAGTTAGCAAAGTTTTTGCAAAGGAGAAACTTAAGGACATTGTAACGAAGGGGAGGAGGTGAGGTGCACGGAACCACTGCGGGGAGAGTGAGTTAACATCGTGCCCAACCCAAGTTTCCAGCCGGAATTTCAGCCCGCGATCTTCCTTTTGGACAGTTAACGGGGAGCGGAGCCGGAGCTGCGAGGACCGGGACCGGGACCGGGGGCTGGTCAGGGGGGAGAGAGGAGAGAGAGAGAGAGACTTCCCCATCGGCTGCTCCGTGCTGGGGTTAAAGGCGCCGGATCATGGCACACTCACCGGTGGCAGTGCAAGTGCCAGGAATGCAGGTAAGGCCCTGCTTCAGAGAGAGAGAAACTTCCTGATCCGCCTCAAACCCACGGCCAGCTGTGGGACCTTGTGTAACAACAACTTGGGAATATCCTTCACTCACACACACCTCGCAATCCTCCACCACTTCCTTTCTGATTCATTTCCCCCTGCCCCCTCTCCCCCTGCCCCCTCTCCCCCTGCCCCTGCCCCCTCCCCGCTCTGTTCTCGCCCCCCTCTGTTCTCTCCCCCCCTCGCCCCCCTCTGTTCTCTCCCCCCTCGCCCCCCTCTGTTCTCTCCCCCCCTCGCCCCCCTCTGTTCTCTCCCCCGCCCCCCTCTGTTCTCTCCCCCCTCGCCCCCCTCTGTTCTCTCCCCCCTCGCCCCCCTCTGTTCTCTCCCCCCTCGCCCCCCTCTGTTCTCTCCCCCCCTCGCTCCCCTCTGTTCTCTCCCCCCTCTGTTCTCTCCCCCCTCTGTTCTCTCCCCCCTCCCCCCTCTGTTCTCTCCCCCCTCTGTTCTCTCCCCCCTCTGTTCTCTCCCCCCTCTGTTCTCGCCCCCCTCTGTTCTCGCCCCCCCTCTGTTCTCGCCCCCCTCTGTTCTCTCCCCCCTCTGTTCTCTCCCCCCTCGCCCCCTCTGTTCTCTCCCCCCTCGCCCCCCTCTGTTCTCTCCCCCCTCGCCCCCCTCTGTTCTCTCCCCCCTCGCCCCCCTCTGTTCTCTCCCCCCTCGCCCCCCCTCTGTTCTCTCCCCCCTCGCCCCCCTTTGTTCTCTCCCCCCTCGCCCCCCTCTGTTCTCTCCCCCCTCGCCCCCCTCTGTTCTCTCCCCCCTCGCCCCCCTCTGTTCTCTCCCCCCTCGCCCCCCTCTGTTCTCTCCCCCCTCGCCCCCCTCTGTTCTCTCCCCCCTCGCCCCCCTCTGTTCTCTCCCCCCTCGCCCCCCTCTGTTCTCTCCCCCCTCGCCCCCCTCTGTTCTCTCCCCCCTCGCCCCCCTCTGTTCTCTCCCCCCTCGCCCCCCTCTGTTCTCTCCCCCCTCGCCCCCCTCTGTTCTCTCCCCCCTCGCCCCCCTCTGTTCTCTCCCCCCTCGCCCCCCTCTGTTCTCTCCCCCCTCGCCCCCCTCTGTTCTCTCCCCCACTTGCCCCCCTCTGTTCTCTCCCCCCCTTGCCCCCCTCTGTTCTCTCCCCCCCTTGCCCCCCTCTGTTCTCTCCCCCCCTTGCCCCCCTCTGTTCTCTCCCCCCCTTGCCCCCCTCTGTTCTCTCCCCCCCCTTGCCCCCCTCTGTTCTCTCCCCCCCTTGCCCCCCTCTGTTCTCTCCCCCCTTGCCCCCCTCTGTTCTCTCCCCCCTTGCCCCCCTCTGTTCTCTCCCCCCCTTGCCCCCCTCTGTTCTCTCCCCCCTTTCCCCCCTTTCCCCCCTCTGTTCTCTCCCCCCCTTTCCCCCCTCTGTTCTCTTCCCCCCCTTGCCCCCCTTCTGTTCTCTCCCCCCTCGCCCCCCTCTGTTCTCTCCCCCCTCGCCCCCTCTGTTCTCTCCCCCCTCGCCCCCCACTGTTCTCTCCCCCCTCGCCCCCCTCTGTTCTCTCCCCCCGTCCCCCTCTGTTCTCTCCCCCCTCACCCCCCTCTGTTCTCTCCCCCCTCGTCCCCCTCTGTTCTCTCCCCCCTCGCCCCCCTCTGTTCTCTCCCCCCTCGCCCCCCTCTGTTCTCTACCCCCTCGCCCCCCTCTGTTCTCTACCCCCTCGCCCCCCTCTGTTCTCTACCCCCTCGCCCCCTCTGTTCTCTCCCCCCTCGCCCCCCTCTGTTCTCTCCCCCCTCGCCCCCCTCTGTTCTCTCCCCCTCGCCCCCCTCTGTTCTCTCCCCCCTCGCCCCCCTCTGTTCTCTCCCCCCTCGCCCCCCTCTGTTCTCTCCCCCCTCGCCCCCCTCTGTTCTCTCCCCCCTCGCCCCCCTCTGTTCTCTCCCCCCTCGCCCCCCTCTGTTCTCTCCCCCCTCGCCCCCCTCTGTTCTCTCCCCCCTCGCCCCCCTCTGTTCTCTCCCCCCTCGCCCCCCTCTGTTCTCTCCCCCCTCGCCCCCCTCTGTTCTCTCCCCCCTCGCCCCCCTCTGTTCTCTCCCCCCTCGCCCCCCTCTGTTCTCTCCCCCCTCGCCCCCCTCTGTTCTCTCCCCCCTCGCCCCCCTCTGTTCTCTCCCCCCTCGCCCCCCTCTGTTCTCTCCCCCTCGCCCCCCTCTGTTCTCGCCCCCCTCTGTTCTCGCCCCCCTCTGTTCTCTCCCCCCTCTGTTCTCTCCCCCCTCTGTTCTCTCCCCCCTCTGTTCTCTCCCCCCTCTGTTCTCTTCCCCCCTCTGTTCTCTCCCCCCTCTGTTCTCGCCCCCCTCTGTTCTCGCCCCCCTCTGTTCTCGCCCCCCTCTGTTCTCGCCCCCCTCTGTTCTCGCCCCCCTCTGTTCTCGCCCCCCTCTGTTCTCGCCCCCCTCTGTTCTCGCCCCCCTCTGTTCTCGCCCCCCTCTGTTCTCGCCCCCCTCTGTTCTCGCCCCCCTCTGTTCTCGCCCCCCTCTGTTCTCGCCCCCTCTGTTCTCGCCCCCCTCTGTTCTCGCCCCCCTCTGTTCTCGCCCCCCTCTGTTCTCGCCCCCCTCTGTTCTCGCCCCCCTCTGTTCTCGCCCCCCTCTGTTCTCGCCCCCCTCTGTTCTCGCCCCCCTCTGTTCTCGCCCCCCTCTGTTCTCGCCCCCCTCTGTTCTCGCCCCCCTCTGTTCTCGCCCCCCCTCTGTTCTCGCCCCCCTCTGTTCTCGCCCCCCTCTGTTCTCGCCCCCCTCTGTTCTCGCCCCCCTCTGTTCTCGCCCCCCTCTGTTCTCGCCCCCCTCTGTTCTCGCCCCCCTCTGTTCTCGCCCCCCTCTGTTCTCGCCCCCCTCTGTTCTCGCCCCCCTCTGTTCTCGCCCCCCTCTGTTCTCGCCCCCCTCTGTTCTCGCCCCCCTCTGTTCTCGCCCCCCTCTGTTCTCGCCCCCCTCTGTTCTCGCCCCCCTCTGTTCTCGCCCCCCTCTGTTCTCGCCCCCCTCTGTTCTCGCCCCCCTCTGTTCTCGCCCCCCTCTGTTCTCGCCCCCCTCTGTTCTCGCCCCCCCTCTGTTCTCGCCCCCCTCTGTTCTCGCCCCCCTCTGTTCTCGCCCCCCTCTGTTCTCGCCCCCCTCTGTTCTCGCCCCCCTCTGTTCTCGCCCCCCTCTGTTCTCTCCCCCCCTCTGTTCTCTCCCCCCTCGCCCCCTCTGTTCTCGCCCCCCTCTGTTCTCTCCCCCCTCGCCCCCCTCTGTTCTCTCCCCCCTCGCCCCCCTTTGTTCTCGCCCCCCTCGCCCCCCTCTGTTCTCTCCCCCCTCGCCCCCCTCTGTTCTCTCCCCCCTCGCCCCCCTCTGTTCTCTCCCCCCTCGCCCCCCTCTGTTCTCTCCCCCCTCGCCCCCCTCTGTTCTCTCCCCCTCGCCCCCCTCTGTTCTCTCCCCCCTCGCCCCCCTCTGTTCTCTCCCCCCTCGCCCCCCTCTGTTCTCTCCCCCCTCGCCCCCCTCTGTTCTCTCCCCCCTCGCCCCCCTCTGTTCTCTCCCCCCTCGCCCCCCTCTGTTCTCTCCCCCCTCGCCCCCCTCTGTTCTCTCCCCCACTTGCCCCCCTCTGTTCTCTCCCCCACTTGCCCCCCTCTGTTCTCTCCCCCCCTTGCCCCCCTCTGTTCTCTCCCCCCCTTGCCCCCCTCTGTTCTCTCCCCCCTTGCCCCCCTCTGTTCTCTCCCCCCTTGCCCCCCTCTGTTCTCTCCCCCCTTGCCCCCCTCTGTTCTCTCCCCCCTTGCCCCCTCTGTTCTCTCCCCCCTTGCCCCCCTCTGTTCTCTCCCCCCTTGCCCCCCTCTGTTCTCTCCCCCCTTGCCCCCCTCTGTTCTCTCCCCCCTTGCCCCCCTCTGTTCTCTCCCCCCTTGCCCCCCTCTGTTCTCTCCCCCCTTGCCCCCCTCTGTTCTCTCCCCCCTTGCCCCCCTCTGTTCTCTCCCCCCTTGCCCCCCTCTGTTCTCTCCCCCCTTGCCCCCCTCTGTTCTCTCCCCCCTTGCCCCCCTCTGTTCTCTCCCCCCTTGCCCGCCTTTCCCCCCTCTGTTCTCTTCCCCCCCTTGCCCCCCTTCTGTTCTCTTCCGCCCTTGCCCCCTTGCCCCCCTCTGTTCTCTCCCTCCCCTTGCCCCCCTCTGTTCTCTCCCTCCCCTTGCCCCCCTTGCCCCCCTCTGTTCTCTCCCTCCCCTTGCCCCCCTCTGTTCTCTCCCTCCTCTTGCCCCCCTCTGTTCTCTCCCTCCCATTGCCCCCCTCTTCTCTCCCCCTCTTGCCCTCTTCTGTTCTCTTCCCCCCTTGCCCCCTCGCCCCCCTCTGTTCTCTTCCCCCCTGCCCCCCTCTGTTCTCTTCCCCCCTGCCCCCCTCTGTTCTCTTCCCCCCCTGCCCCCCTCTGTTCTCTTGCCCCCCTCTGTTCTCTTGCCCCCCTCTGTTATCTTCCCCCCCTTGCCCCCCTCTGTTCTCTTGCCCCCCTCTGTTCTCTTGCCCCCCTCTGTTCTCTTGCCCCCCTCTGTTCTCTTGCCCCCCTCTGTTCTCTTGCCCCCCTCTGTTCTCTTGCCCCCCTCTGTTCTCTTGCCCCCCTCTGTTCTCTTGCCCCCCTCTGTTCTCTTGCCCCCCTCTGTTCTCTTGCCCCCCTCTGTTCTCTTGCCCCCCTCTGTTCTCTTGCCCCCCTCTGTTCTCTTGCCCCCCTCTGTTCTCTTGCCCCCCTCTGTTCTCTTGCCCCCCTCTGTTCTCTTGCCCCCCTCTGTTCTCTTGCCCCCCTCTGTTCTCTTGCCCCCCTCTGTTCTCTTGCCCCCCTCTGTTCTCTTGCCCCCCTCTGTTCTCTTGCCCCCCTCTGTTCTCTTGCCCCCCTCTGTTCTCTTGCCCCCCTCTGTTCTCTTGCCCCCCTCTGTTCTCTTGCCCCCCTCTGTTCTCTTGCCCCCCTCTGTTCTCTTGCCCCCCTCTGTTCTCTTGCCCCCCTCTGTTCTCTTGCCCCCCTCTGTTCTCTTGCCCCCCTCTGTTCTCTTGCCCCCCTCTGTTCTCTTGCCCCCCTCTGTTCTCTTGCCCCCCTCTGTTCTCTTGCCCCCCCTCTGTTCTCTTGCCCCCCTCTGTTCTCTTGCCCCCCCTCTGTTCTCTTGCCCCCCTCTGTTCTCTTGCCCCCCTCTGTTCTCTTGCCCCCCTCTGTTCTCTTGCCCCCCTCTGTTCTCTTGCCCCCCTCTGTTCTCTTGCCCCCCTCTGTTCTCTTGCCCCCCTCTGTTCTCTTGCCCCCCTCTGTTCTCTTGCCCCCCTCTGTTCTCTTGCCCCCCTCTGTTCTCTTGCCCCCCTCTGTTCTCTTGCCCCCCTCTGTTCTCTTGCCCCCCTCTGTTCTCTTGCCCCCCTCTGTTCTCTTGCCCCCCTCTGTTCTCTTGCCCCCCTCTGTTCTCTTGCCCCCCTCTGTTCTCTTGCCCCCCTCTGTTCTCTTGCCCCCCTCTGTTCTCTTGCCCCCCTCTGTTCTCTTGCCCCCCTCTGTTCTCTTGCCCCCCTCTGTTCTCTTGCCCCCCTCTGTTCTCTTGCCCCCCTCTGTTCTCTTGCCCCCCTCTGTTCTCTTGCCCCCCTCTGTTCTCTTGCCCCCCTCTGTTCTCTTGCCCCCCTCTGTTCTCTTGCCCCCCTCTGTTCTCTTGCCCCCCTCTGTTCTCTTGCCCCCCTCTGTTCTCTTGCCCCCCTCTGTTCTCTTGACCCCCTCTGTTCTCTTGCCCCCCTCTGTTCTCTTGCCCCCCTCTGTTCTCTTGCCCCCCTCTGTTCTCTTGCCCCCCTCTGTTCTCTTGCCCCCCTCTGTTCTCTTGCCCCCCTCTGTTCTCTTGCCCCCCTCTGTTCTCTTGCCCCCCTCTGTTCTCTTGCCCCCCTCTGTTCTCTTGCCCCCCTCTGTTCTCTTGCCCCCCTCTGTTCTCTTGCCCCCCTCTGTTCTCTTGCCCCCCTCTGTTCTCTTGCCCCCCTCTGTTCTCTTGCCCCCCTCTGTTCCCTTGCCCCCCTCTGTTCTCTTGCCCCCCTTGCCCCCCTCTGTTCTCTTGCCCCCCTTGCCCCCCTCTGTTCTCTTGCCCCCCTTGCCCCCCTCTGTTCTCTTCCCCCCCTTTGCCCCCCTCTGTTCTCTTCCCCCCCTGCCCCCCTCTGTTCTCCCCCCCTTGCCCCCCCTCTGTTCTCTTCCCCCCCTTGCCCCCCTCTGTTCTCTTGCCCCCCTTGCCCCCCTCTGTTCTCTTGCCCCCCTTGCCCCCCTCTGTTCTCTTGCCCCCCTTGCCCCCCTCTGTTCTCTTCCCCCCCCTCTGTTCTCTTCCCCCCCCCTCTGTTCTCTTCCCCCCCCCTCTGTTCTCTTTCCCCCCCTCTGTTCTCTTCCCCCCCCCTCTGTTCTCTTCCCCCCCCCTCTGTTCTCTTCCCCCCCCCCCTCTGTTCTCTTCCCCCCCCCTCTGTTCTCTTCCCCCCCCCTCTGTTCTCTTCCACCCCGCTCTGTTCTCTTCCACCCCGCTCTGTTCTCTTCCCCCCCCCTCTGTTCTCTTTCCCCCCCCTCTGTTCTCTTTTCCCCCCCCTCTGTTCTCTTTCCCCCCCCTCTGTTCTCTTTCCCCCCCCCTCTGTTCTCTTCCCCCCCGCTCTGTTCTCTTCCCCCCCGCTCTGTTCTCTTCCCCCCCGCTCTGTTCTCTTCCCCCCCCCTCTGTTCTCTTTCCCCCCCCTCTGTTCTCTTCCCCCCCCCCCACGTTCTCTCCCCCCGCCTCTGTTCTCTCCCCCCGCCTCTGTTCTCTCCCCCCGCCTCTGTTCTCTTCCCCCCCCCCTCTGTTCTCTTCCCCCCCCCTCTGTTCTCTTCCCCCCCCCTCTGTTCTCTTCCCCCCCCCCTCTGTTCTCTTCCCCCCCCCTCTGTTCTCTTTCCCCCCCCCCTCTGTTCTCTTCCCCCCCCCTCTGTTCTCTTCCCCCCCCCTCTGTTCTCTTCCCCCCCCCTCTGTTCTCTTCCCCCCCCCTCTGTTCTCTTCCCCCCCCCCTCTGTTCTCTTCCCCCCCCCTCTGTTCTCTTCCCCCCCCCTCTGTTCTCTTCCCCCCCCTCTGTTCTCTCCCCCCCCCCCTCTGTTCTCTCCCCCCCCTCTGTTCTCTTGCCCCCCTTGCCCCCCTCTGTTCTCTTGCCCCCCTCTGTTCTCTCCCCCCCTTGCCCCCCTCTGTTCTCTCCCCCCTTGCCCCCCTCTGTTCTGTCCCCCCCCTTGCCCCCCTCTGTTCTATTCCCCCACTTGCCCCCCTCTGTTCTCTTCCCCCCCTTGCCCCCCTCTGTTCTCTTCCCCCCCTTGCCCCCCTCTGTTCTCTTCCCCCCCTTGCCCCCCTCTGTTCTCTTCCCCCCCCTTGCCCCCCTCTGTTCTCTTCCCCCCCCTTGCCCCCCTCTGTTCTCTTCCCCCCCTTCCCCCCCTCTGTTCTCTTGCCCCCCTCTGTTCTCTTCCCCCCCTTGCCCCCCTCTGTTCTATTCCCCCCCTTGCCCCCTCTGTTCTCTTCCCCTCCTTGCCCCCCTCTGTTCTCTTCCCCTCCTTGCCCCCCTCTGTTCTCTTCCCCTCCTTGCCCCCCCTCTGTTCTCTCCCCCCTTGCCTCCCTCTGTTCTCTCCCCCCCCTTGCCCCCCTCTGTTCTCTCCCCCCCTTGCCCCACTCTTCCCCCTCCTTGCCCCCCTCTGTTCTCTCCCCCCCTTGCCTCCCTCTGTTCTCTCCCCCCCCTTGCCCCCCTCTGTTCTCTCCCCCCCTTGCCCCCCTCTGTTCTCTCCCCCCCCTTGCCCCCCCTCTGTTCTCTCCCCCCCCTTGCCCCCCTCTGTTCTCTCCCCCCCTTGTCCCCCTCTGTTCTCTCCCCCCCTTGTCCCCCTCTGTTCTCTCCCCCCCTTGCCCCCCTCTGTTCTCTCCCCCCCTTTCCCCCCTCTGTTCTCTCCCCCCTTTTCCCCCCTCTGTTCTCTCCCCCCCTTTCCCCCCTCTGTTCTCTCCCCCCCCCTCGCCCCCCCTCTGTTCTCTCCCCCCCTCGCCCCCCTCTGTTCTCTCCCCCCTCGCTCGCCCCCTCTGTTCTCTCCCCCCCTCGCCCCCCTCTGTTCTCTCCCCCCCTCGCTCCCTCCTCCGTTCTCTCCCCCCCTCGCTCCCCCTCCGTTCTCTTCCCCCCCTCGCTCCCCTCCGTTCTCTCCCCCCCTCGCTCCCCTCCGTTCTCTCCCCCCCTCGCTCCCCCTCCGTTCTCTCCCCCCTCTCTCCCCTCCGTTCTCTCCCCCCCCTCGCTCCCCTCTGTTCTCTCCCCCCCTCGCCCCCCTCTGTTCTCTCCTCTGTTCTCTCCCCCTTGCCCCGCTCTGTTCTCTCCCCCCCTTGCCCCACTCTGTTCTCTCCCCCTTTGCCCCCCTCTGTTCTCTCCCCCA